>NC_081323.1:90070189-90332689 GCF_026419965.1 Kogia breviceps
GCCCGCATCAGAGTCAGCTCAGTGCCTGGACTAGACCTACCGTTCCTGCAGCCACATCCCCTGCCCAGCCTCCCACAGCAACTGGCACAGAACCGGTCACATGTGGCTTCTCCCTGGATTCAACCAGGTGGGCCAGCGGCGCACCTCTAAGGTCACGCTGAATGTGATCTTTGGCCATCTGGCTGGAGGTGCGGTGTCCAGAAGCAGGAAAGTGATAGGACTCTTGGCCGGTTGGTCAGAAAAAGGAACATTCTGTTTGGTTCTGAGTGCCTGACTTTAGGGACATTGGCAGATCAGAACATCCCCAGGGACAGGATGGGAGGACCCAGGCACCAGCTTAGGACACACGGTTAAGGAACTGGAGGTGCTCAGCAGAGGGGAGGATGAGCTGGCCACCTTCAGACACCAGGCAGGCAGGCAGGCAGGAGGAGTGGGGGGGTGATTTGTACATCTTCAGAGGGCAGAACACAATCAACAGGAGCAGATTTGACCCAACACTGGAGAGACTTTCCCATAGCCAACTTGACCAGCATTAGATGTGGCTGCCCTGGAGGTGGTGAGCTCTCCATCACTGGCGGTATTCAAGCAGCAATAGGACAGCTGTGGGTCAGGGACATCGTACAAGGTGAGCAGTTGGCCCCCCATGCTCCCGCAGCTCTTCTCATCTGATGGCCGCCATCCAGGGCTGGCTCTGGGGAGACAGCATCTCTTTCTCTCTAAAAATGAATCCTCACTTCTCATCATTTCTGTCATGTTGAGTTCTACAGGAACAGCTGTTAAGAAATCACATTTGTACCTTCTCAGGAGCTCTCTTGAACTTGGAGTGCAAATTAACTTCATGTGATCTGAAACATAAAAGGTCGCTTCTCCCACAGATTAAAAGCTGCGAGCTGCTTGCCAAGCTGGTGAGCGTATCAGGTCCTGCGGGGACGTCTGCGGGGAGGGCCGGGCATCCACGCTGCCGCCACGTTCACGAGGACGGCTCCGCACTGTCCTCTCTCAAGGCTGTCTGCCCCGGTCACAACGTCCGCCCAGGCTGTGGCCTCTCCATCCCTGACGGCCCTTCCCTGCTGACCTGCAGCCTCCGGGACTTCCAAGTGTACCGAACACCCACGCAGGGCACGCGGAGCCAGGACCCTGTCCTGCCTATCTTCCTGGCTTCTTCCTGCCTGTGTCGTGTCAGAAGTGGGCAGGGCACAGCCGAGGGGCCTTCAGTCTCCCCACGCTGCACCAGGGCGGAAGCCCCCAAGTTCTCGTGTGTCCCCACACCCAAAGCCCCTTGGACGCCAGAGGCCCTGGCTACTCCCCCCGCCCCCCGCCCCCCCCCCCGCCTCCCCACCGTCACCAGGACCAGAACTCCCCTTTCCGGCACCCCATCCAGGATTCTCTCGCCCTCACTCATCAGCAAGACTCAAGGACACCGCTGCCAGCCCTGGCCGCTGAAATGCTAAATAGGAGTCGAGGGAACCGAGAGGACGTTCTCGCTCGCAGAGCCTGGCTGTCTCAAACATTCCCCTCGCTGTGAGCTGGCTCTGCACCCCGGGCTGACCTTTCTTTACCAGTCTGTCCTGGGTGGGATCCTCCCTGCTCCCCACCCAGGGGCCTCAGGCGGCTCAGGGCTCAGCCCCAGAGACGGGAGGCATCGAGGGAACCTGAAGGGATGATTGTTTTGCTGGCGTCAGAGTGTCGTGCCCGGTACACGCGAGCGGGACTGAGCGGGAGCTCGTGCGGCCGGAACACGGCGGGAGGCGGAGGTGAGCTGCGCCCAGGGCCTTGTGGCTAAGCATCCGGGCTCAGAGGTTGGAGAGGTCTGCCTCGTGGGCCTCGGTTCTGTCACCCGTAAAAAGGGGAGCGTAGCCCCACGCCTGGCAGCCACTGAGTGCCTGATGCAGGGTGTGGTGTGAGGGAGGCGGCCAGGGCGGGGCACGGACGCCTTTGGAGGGGCTGGAGGAGACCAGGAAGCCTGGGGAGAAGAGCCAGGCCACACCTCTGGGAAGGGCCTGTGTCCCGTGTTCTCAGCCAGCGCCTTGTCACAGGTGGAAGCGGGGGGAGCATATGGGCTCCCCAGCCGGTGCCCATGTGGGCTGGGGGCCAGTTAGGGGCGGAAGTTCACAGGGTGGTTCACTTGCAATAGAAACTGCACCACGGCCACATGGGGTCCCTACAGGATTTCTAGCACCTCCAAGTGGGGTAGCCTGCAAGTAACCCCATCACTTGCTCTTCGGGAGGAAGTTGGGAGGATGTAGCTGGGTCCAGGAGGGTGGCTTTCGGGCACAGTCAGAGGCGTCAGTCCTGCCTGATGAGAGGCCCTGGTGGCAGCCAGCCTTGGAAACGGCGGTCCGGCAGCTGCCAGCTATCACCTCGCTGTAGGGGCCGCTCTGGCGAGGGGACCGGGGAGAGGTGGCCTCTACCCCTCCAAGATGGAAACTCACCCCCTCGGCTGCCCAGACTGGGAGTCGCCGTCCACGGGGCACTTGGGATGCAGCTGAGGGAAGCCTGAAGCCTGGACGGTCCTCTTCCCTGGGGTGGGACACAGCATAAACCAAAGCCCCGTCTACAGACAGACAGGAGGCACCCAGGGGGTACAGCCTGCACGGGGCCGTGGAAAAGGCAGAGGGGTCAGAGAGCAAAGGAGCACAGGAAACGTCAGCCAAGTCCCTAACTGGCCAGCACTCTTGCTCTGGTCCCCTCAGCTGACCTGGACCCCCGACCGGGGGTGGAGGAGGCCGCTGCCACTGCCGTCTCATCGCCACTGCCGTCCTCACATCGTCACCGCCGCCGTCGCTGCCACCATCACCCCCATGACCACCATAAACGTCACCAGTATCATCTCCACCACCACCACCGCCACCACCTCTATCGTCACCGTTATCAACACTTTCGTCACTGCCATCGTCCCCACCCCCATCGGCATCCCACACGGTCACCACCGTGGTCAGCTCATGGTCTGCACGTTCTCGTTCTCCCTAGGCCTATGCACACGCCGCCTCCTCCTTCCAGAACTCTCTACACAGCTTCACCTGCAGAAGAGCTACTCACTCATTAGGTCTAGGCTGGGAGAGCTCTTCGTGGAACTTTCCCCATCACAGCACCGAGCGCACTAGACTGGAGCTGCTTGTCGACGTCTGGCCCTTCAGCGAGGAGCCAAGCTCCTTGAAGGCAGCCGTGCGCACCCACGCCCCCCAGCCCTGGAGAAGGCCCGCTCCGTGAACAGGTCAACGATCAGCCACTAAGTACCCCGAAGGGCTGTGCTCCTCCTCGGACCAGGCGGGCCCCGGGCCAGTGTCTTACAGGCACGATTTCTACCTCTTGGAGCACCTCGGAGTTCAGGCCTGGCCTGCAAGGACGCTGCCGTTCAGAGACAGGGACCGACTCACCCGGGGGTGTGCAGCGCCTCAGAGGCCACGCCAGGATGGGAGGCCACGCGACCCTCACCCCAGACGCAGCACTGCGGCCCATTCCGCAAGGCTCTGGTTCCCAGTTCTTGACCGGGGTCTGGTTCGCATGGCCTTCCCGGCGTCACTCCAGAGCCCCCCCCCCCGCTGATCGCAACTCCGCAGAACCCCACCCCGCACGCCCACAAGCTGGACACAAACAGCCGTCGGTCACTGCCAGCGTGCTGGCACCGTCATCGGAGCCCTTCTCTGGAGTCCTGAATCAGCACGCCCCGCCCTGGCCTCCGATGGGAGACCCTCAGCCGTGGCCTCCCGCTCACCGGGTGTCCACTGCAGTCCTGCCACCAGCCCAGGTGTCGGAGCAACCTGAGGCCTGGTTGAGAGTCCCCTGACCCCTGCACTCCGCGAAGTCAGGGCTAACCAGGACGGTCCCCTGCAACCCGGGGCCTGCGAACCCCAGAATGCTTCCGCAGCATTCTCCCAACAGTCCCGAGACCAGGCACAACCCCTTCTCCACGTGTTTGGGGCACGTGGCCGCGTGCCCATCCCCAAGCGCCCGTCAGGCCCCGAAGGCCTGGACGGCCCTGGCTTTCTCCATCTTGGGCTGTGGGGGCCACACACGCCGTGCACACACACGTCCACACGCCAGGCACACGGCACCCAGGCAGAAGGCCCCTGGGTCTTTGCATGCGACACCTGCTGCGCCTGCCCCGCTCCACCCTGCCTCCCCAAATCTGACCATCTGACATCAAGGGCTCCCGAGGGGAGAGAAACCCAGGGAACATAATGAATCTGGAGAAGCTGCATCATTAGTTCAAACTTCTGGCTGAACTGGAGTTTACACCAGAGAGTCAGCCTGGCAAGGCAGCAGGGTGCCAGAAGCTTCTCTCGGATTTGGGGGACTCAGGATGGGAAGGGGTCCCAGAGACCAAGCAACTGATGGGAAATGGAGGTCCGGGGTGGGCGTCGTCCAGCATCACGCAGCCTCTCCTCCTCGAATCCCCCCGGGGATGTAGCAGACGCAGAGGGACGGAGCCCCTCAAGGTTGGCAAATGGCCTCCTCGCGGGAGGACACGCGACCCCAGCACAGAGCTGGGCTGCATGCCCAGTACAGCACGGCCGGAGGGACAGGGCCGGAGGGGCGGGGGCCGGAGGGGCGGGGCCGGAGGGGCAGCGCCGCTCACCCCTTCTCCCCACGTGTCTGACTTCTGCCCCACTGCCTTGTGAACGATGCCCCCACCAGAGCTTCCCGTAACCAGGGCCGTTTCCCGCAGCTGACACAGGAAGGGGATATTGCAGCCTAGAGGCATTTGGAGATTAGAACGCTTTAGTTAATTTTTAGTGATCAATGGTCAAGGCCTTTTGGAGATGAAAGTCCCGCGGCCCCCACTGTGTGACTCCACTAATGGAATAATCGTCTGTATAATGGGTTAAAAACACACAGCCCAACCCCTGAGGGTGTGTGGGAGGCGCAGAGCTGCTTCCTGTCAGTGAGGAGTGATACTGGCATCGGAGGAGAGAGGCTTGTCCGCGTCCTCACGTCCCTCCCCCGGGACTCAGGCCTGTTCCAGCCGGAGGGGGGCAGGCGTCCTGGATGAGGAGCTGCGGGCGGGGGCCGCGGGAGGGGACAGTGCACTGCGGGGCCCTGCACCTGCCCCACCCCACCTGCTGGCCCAGGACACAGCTGCCCAGTGAACGGCGGCCTCCCGTCTCCCCCGTGTCCCCAGCCCTGCACCGGCAGGCCCCCACACAGCTGACTCCGCATCTCCATCCCCACGGCCTGCTTGCCTCCCCGCGTCCCTTCATCTCCCTGCGTCAGAGACTGCCCAGGCCTGCGACCCAGGCCGGCGGCCCCGGAGCACACGTTACGGACCTGTTGTTCCCTGTTCGTTCCCTCTCTCCTGCGAAACGGTGGCCTTTGTGGTCACGTCGCCACCATATCCCCATGCCCAGCAGAGCTCCCTCCCTGTCCTGATGGACGCTGGCTGCTTGCGTGGGAGGGAGGGAGGGAGGGAACGGCACCCTTGGCCTGGGGCTCCGGCCCTCCTGCTGCGGGGCGGGCGGGCTCCCTGGACCATCTCAGAAAGGCGGGAACTGGGGGAACAGCAGCGGGGGTGCCTCTGGGCTTGGGGTCTGCAGGCAATCAGGCCTCTTCTCCTGTGCGGCTCCCTGCCAGCCCTGCTAGGGGACAGCTTCCCCAGGCCCCGAGGTGCCCAGTCCGCCGGGGCTCTGCCCTTGTTCCCAGTCTGCGGAGGGCTCCTGCCTCCGCCTCACCAGCACTCGGCCTGACCAACAGGTCCCGCCACCCTCCTGATAACTTCCCCGCCGCGCGCCGCCCGCCGCTGCAGATGAGCGGAGTCCCCGGAGGCCGAGGGCTCTGACAAGCCGCCCGGCCCCGCCCTGGCTTCTGCCCCTTCCCGGGACCTCGCGCTTCCCTGCCGCCTGCTCTGCCCGTGCTGTGCCCCTGCGGGGGGTGCCACCCCAAGGCCACGAGCCGTCTGTGCCATCGCTTCCTACGCACGGGTCTCCTCTTCCCAACGCAACTGGAACCCGCCTCTGCTCAGCACCGTCCAGGTGTCCTGAGCCTGGTTCTCTGGGGACAAAATGGGGACCGCAGGGGGTGTGGCCCTCAGTGTTCAACAAGGTAATATCACCGGGGCACGAAGAGAGCTCCTGGCACGTGGAAGGTGCTGGAAAATGTTGGTCAAGCCTGACTAATCTTTCTAGTCCACGGTGCCTGCAAAGGGTGGACAGACAGACAGATCGGGCTGCCTTCTCTCCAGCTGAGAGCGTGGCTTGAGTCCCACCGCTTCCTGGCAAAGTCCTACAGGTTGCACCGGGAGCTGCCACCCTCCCCACGCTCCCCACCTCCCCCCGCGAGGCCAGGTTCCTCCTCCTCCAGAAGAAGAAGGAATGAGGCAGAGGAGGACGAGACGTTGGAGAAGTTGGCAACTTGCGAGGGAGTGAGTGGATTTCTGAGAACCCCAGGTACAGCTTAAGCTACAGATGAAAAATTACGGTGATGAGCAAGAAGGAATCTTTGGTGAGGCAGCCTTGGGGGAATATGCACTTGGCTGACATGCAAGGACAGGCGGGCTCGGGGAGACGGTGCGGGCGGGACTCCGCTTGGGGAACGGGGTGGGGGGGGGTGGGGGGAGCGACCCCGCGGAGGGTGCCCCCCCACCAGCCTCAGCCCTCCAGGTGCCAGGGCAGGACACCCACTGCTGGCCGGCGGGTCCAGCCTGGCTGACTTAGTCACCCCGTGTACATCACGCGCCGAGCGCACACTGCGCGCCTGCGATGCGTCCCCACCCCCGCCAGAGTCAGGGGCTCCGGGCCCAGCGCTCGCCTGGCCAGGACTCCAGGGGAACTGCCTGCAGGTACGGCCGCAGTGCTTCTCTCCACCAACAGGCAGTCTGTTTCCCCTCCCTTGGGTCTGGGCCAGGCCCACGACACGCTTTGCCCCTGGAATGGCGTGGGACTGATGTAACACATTCCCACGTCTGACGTGAGAAGGCCCTGGAAGGCTCCCCCGATCGGCCCTGTCCCAGTAAGGATCTGACGTGAGAAGGCCCTGGAAGGCTCCCCCGATCGGCCCTGTCCCAGTAAGGAAGCTGGTCCGGCCCTCCGAGGGCAGGGGCCCCGGGAAGGGAGCCGGCCCAGCACCACGGCCTTCAGAGGGAGGCTCCCCAGGTGCTGCTGCAGGTGGGTGAGCCCCACTACACCAGAGGGAACCACCAGCCCTTCTCTGCCTGGTCCTCTGGGAAGCCACCCGCCCCCAGCCCCCAGCCCTGCCGACTCAGATCCACGTGGGCGTAACCCTGGGCCCTTGGGAGTGAATCTACGGCCCCTCTCATCACCCGGTTGACTGAGAGCCAGGCAAGAGGCTTGCAGGAGTCCCCCGCTGAATTCTCTCTACGTCCTGAGAGGGCGGCTGTGCTATTTCCCGCCATCTCCCAGGGGAGGACATTTGAGAGCTCAGGTCACAAAGCTCCTGGACGCCAGAGCCCAGACTCACACCCAGGCCACCTGTGTCCTCTGAAACCACACCCCCTTGGCCAGAGCTGAGGACCACAGCCCCGCCCTCTCCAGAGGCTTCCAGCCCGTTTCCACTTCTCAGGCCACGTTTGCTTCCCACCCATCCTCCCGGAGCCCAGACCCCGGGCCCCCAGCTCCCCTTTCCTCCACCACCCGCCATCTCTTCTGCTGCCTCCCTATTTGCTACGCGACCCGAAGTATCCAGGCAGCCTCTCTCTCTGCACAGCGTGGCGTGGTAGACCCAAGATGCTGCAGGTCCTTGCCCGCCTCCTGTTGATGTGGAGCCTGCGCCCCCTCCCCTTAATCTGTGGGCTCAAGAGTGTACGGTGGGGGACCTCCCCTGGTGGTCCAGTGGTTAGGACTCCACGCTTCCAATTCAGGGGGCAGGGATTGGATCCTTGGCCAGGGAACTAAGATCCCACATGGCCAAAAAAACCAAAAAGAGCGTACGGGGACTCAGGCTCAGATACGTGTACACCCGCGGTCACGGCACCATTATTCACCGTAGCCAAAAAGTGAAACAACCCCAAGTGACCATGAGTGGACGAATGGAAAATAAAATGTGGTCCATCCGCACGGTGGGCCGTCACTCGGCCCTAAAGAGGAAGGAAACTCTGACACCTGCTACAGCCTGGATGGACCTGGAAGACATGAGGCTTAGTGAAATAAGCCAGTCACAGGAGGACAGACATTGCCCCGGGTGGCCTCTCATCAATGCCACGTGGAGCAGAGGAGCAGCCCACCTGAGCCCAGCCCGGGTTCCTGACCCACAAAGTCACGGGCTACAGCACAGCCGTTGTTGTGTGGCTTGTCACACAGCCAACCGGAACACGGTAAGACAGGCCATCCAGATACCGATCCAGGACACGACTGACCCCTTCCTGGGGCCCAGAGCATGCGGGCAGCTGCGGGCATTCAGGTGAGTTAGAAACAAAGCCTTCCCGGGGGGGCTCACGGCCTGGTGGGGCAGCAGCCAGATGAGGGGTGGGACCCAGCTGGAGAAGAGGAGGGGAAGGCTTCTTGGTGTGGCTGCTTTGGGCTCTGACCCAGTCAAGACTCTCTGAGCCTCAGCTTTTCCATGTGGTGTCTCCTCCTGGTGACATGAGGACCATGAGACATCACAGGAGGAGATGGTCCAGGACACAGACATTCACCAGCGCCTGAGGGAGGTGGCGTAGAAATACCTCCAATACCTGGGGGGGGGGGTGGCTTTGAGGGGTCCTCCACAGTGTCGCCCAGGGCCCCGAGCAGGGGGGCGCCGCAGCCATCCACGGGGTGACATGTACCCTCGCCTGACTCACTCCCCGCTGCCCTGAGAGCACCTCCCAGTGACAGCACTCCTTCTCAGACCCTCCTCTCGGGGTTGGCTTCCAGGGAGGTCCCCAAGTCTTTCCCAGAACAGCCCTGATGCCCGTCCTGCACAGGGAGGCACAGGGCTGGGTGTAGACGCAGACAGGTCTGCAGTCAGTTCTTCAGCGGAGCAGCCGTGCAGCCCCAGACAACCTCTCTAGAGAGGCCGCCTGACGTCGCTGAGCCTTAACAAATTGATGTCTGTAGACGGAGGGCTTGGCTCCCGGCTCAGGACCAGTGTCTTCCTCGCCTGGCCCTCAGCGGGGGTCCCTGCCCTGCCCCTGGTGCGCTGTGTGACCTTGGGGGCACTCCTTCCCCTCTCTGGGCCGCAGACTCCCCCAGGTTCAGCTAAGGGATCAGCCTCAGCTGCCGAGACCCACTGAACTCTTAGGACACGGGGTGCTTGCTTAGGAAATACCCCCCGGGGGGACGCGCGTCTATGGCTCTGGTTCCCCTCCTGGAAGGGACCGAAGGACAAGCCCGCTGGTGCAGGGGTGCCCCTGGGTGGGGAGCGTGGGCAGGATCTTTGCCCCCGGACCCTTTGCCCCCCCTGCCCTGCTCTGGCCTCCTCCGTCAGCGATGGGGGAGGACACCCAGCACTCCAGCCCTCTTGGCAATCTCGGGGCACAGCGGGTACTCCTTGGCGGGCACCCCCACCCCCTGCTCGCCTCCGCTGACCTCGGCTCTAGCCTGTGGCCTGGGCCCTCCAGCTCCACCCAGAACTCTCTCATCCTCGGTGCCCGCTCTGTGCCAGAGAGCCTGCTGGCTGGGAGGGGGGGACCCGGACCCAGAGAGCAGCCCCGTCACAGGGATGGGGCCTCCCACCTGCCCGCCCACGGCCCCAGGCACAGGCCCAGAGTCGATGCCCAGGACGGGCTAGGAGGACACAGGACTGGGAGGAGGAACCAGCCGGGCGTCTGACCCCGGGGCAGGAGAGCAGCAAACTGCCAGGTCTGCGCATCCAGGGCGGCCCCGCAGCACCATCCACCGTCCCCAGCCGCCTGGAGAGCCCGCCTAGCTCCGGGCAGTGCGCTCTGCCAGCCCGCGGACCCCACCTGCGCTCCCTGTGACCTTGGCGCCCAAGTGCACAAGTCACAGGGGCTCGCAGACTGTGCAGCCCACCCCGGAGGCGGCAAGAGGGAAGATGGGTGTTCCCAGTTCGTGGATGGGAAAACTGAGGCTCGGGGAGGTGGATGCCTCTGGGGTCCTTCCGGGGGGATGGCTGCAGGAGAGCAGGGCACCCAAACTCATTTAGGAGCGACCGCTTCCTGAGCAGAACCGAAGGTGGTCGACGCAGCGCACGGATCAGAACCTGGGTCTCCGGACCCTCAACGCTGTGCTCACCCCCGCAGCCAGGCTGCGCCAGGGAACCAGCCCCCCAAGGCTGCCACGCCCTCCCTAGGCGGCAGGGGGCCCGGGTGCTCGGAGAAGGGCGGGGGTCGGGGGTGGGGAGGGCAGGAGTGGCCATCACGCTAGTGAAGCCATCTCGCCACCGTAATGAAGCCCTCGCGTACCTCCAATGACACTTAGCAAACCCGGGCACAAATAAAGAACGCCAGTCCAATTGAATCAACCTTCAGCTGATCGGCACAGCTAAACAAATTATCCCGAGGCCCGGACGAGATTAAAAGACCGGGCAGGTCCAGGCTGGGATCATTCGGCAGGCGGGTTCATGGGGTTTAATGAGTTTAAGCCAAATCCCCGGGCGTTCACGTCTCTGGTTTCAGGCCACTCTGCTCCCAGAGTGCAGGCTTTCCGGGGCCTCGGCCCTGGGGGCTGCGGAGGGAAACCAGACACACGGCGGAGGGAGAGAAGCGGGTAGAGGACAGGCCGGGAGCAGGGACGCCCTTCCGGTACAGGAGAGAAGGTGCGGGAGGCTGTGGCCGGACTGCCTCCTGGTGATGGAGCCAAGTCTGATGTGCGGGGGGGCTGGGCAGGAGCTGGCGGCAGACCCACCCCCCTCCTCGCCCTGCGGCACCACCGCCCACACACCCGCATCCAGACCCGGGCCCTCCGGGAGGGGCCTGCTCTGCGGGGCCCCGTCCCGGAGTGAGTTCCCCTGCCCCGCGTCCCCCGCATCGGCAGGCGGACTCTCAACCACTTCGCCACCGGGGAAGCCCCGTGCCTCCATTTTTTTAAGTTACAAAAATATAAACCTGGGGTTCCCCGGTGGCGCAGTGGTTGGGAGTCCGCCTCCCGATGCGGGGGACGCGGGTTCGTGCCCCGGTCCGGGGGGATCCCACGTGCCGCGGAGAGGCTGGGCCCCTGAGCCGTGGCCGCTGGGCCTGCGCGTCCGGAGCCTGCGCTCCGCAACGGGAGAGGCCGCAGCGGTGAGAGGTCTGCGTACCGCAAAAATAAAATAATAAAAAATAAAATAATAAAGTAAATAAACCTAACCTGGCCTAGAGCCCTGCTATTTATTCAGAGAATGTCAAGGCCCTCAATTGCTCAAGGTTTAGCCCCGGGGGAGGCTGGGTCCTTGCTTTCCATCCCCCCAACCCTCCTGTCCTGTCTGAGTGATGCTTTGGGGCTACATCCCAGAAGGGGGCAGTGAGAGTGCCCAGGTGTCACCCTGACACCTCAGTGACCCCTCCAGAAAGCCTGGGAGAGGACAGTCCTCCCTGTGGAGTCTGGACAGCCTGGCAGTTCTGACCATGAGCAGGGAGGTAGGTACCTGGGTGCCTGATCTTGCTTCCCTTTTCTCTGTGGCTACCAGGAAGCTCAAAGCTAAACCTGGGGCCCAATCATAGCGACTGTGGAGGACCCAGTGGCCAGCATGCACCCACTGTGTGTTTCATTATGGCCTTGACAGTCTAGTCCAGCTTATATTTCCTAGTCCTGATCTCTAATGCTCATGCTGTGGCCCGATTTATAATCCTGTTAACTGTGAGTGTCCTACGCTCTCCCCAGCGGTTGGGGTTGGACTTGGACTTCCTGCTAGCCCTACAGTGCATAGCTCAGGGTCCGGCCCGCAGGACAAGCTCTGCAAGTGCCTGTGACATAAATGACAGATGTTGACACCTTTGAAGGACAAAGAGGTTTCTCATTAGATGACTCTTTGGATGGGGAGACGGAGACACCCGGAGAAGCGAGTGGGAGTGGGGGTGGGGAGAGAGACAGAGACAGAGGGGTGGGCAAGGGAGAGAGAGACAGGGAGGGAGAAAGACCGGGAATAGAACTGGCTCCTAGACTCTGGGGAAGAGGCCGGGGGCCAGCCCTGCCCTAGTGTGGATGGGGGTGGGAAGGCTCGAGGGAAGGAGGACACCCCCTTCCCCGGCGCCCACACTGGGTTCAGCCCCATCCCTGCTCCGCACGCGGAGAGCGTTATGTGGCCTCCGCTGCCCCCCAGAGGTATCCTCTGGTAACGCAGGCACTCGCCACCCAGCTCTCCGTGGGGCTGGGGGCCGCCCTGCAGCTCACTCCTGCCAGACCCAACTCAGATCCCGGCCTGGGCTCGCCACGGGGCTCTGGGTGCGTCTACACAGTGCAAAATCCCCTGCTACAACGGCCAGGAGTACATTTCCTTCTTTCCCCTTTTTATTTCTTTTCTGAAATATGCTAAAAATTCAAATAGTACAGAAATGTGTGACCATGGAAACTGATGAAAGTCCCAACTAATTCTTCACCCCCACCACCCCAAAATGTCACGTCTGTGACAGTGTCATGACTGACCTTTTCACCGGGCAGCAGATCCTATGTCTCTAGGACCTCTTTGCTTATAGGTCCGTCTTATTTTTCCAAGTTGTTTCCCTAGGGGAGTATTTCCACCTTGCTTTCAACCTCCTCTGAAATTCCTGCCTGTTCCGTTGGTTGGGGTGGATATTCCTGTTTCTACCTGACTCTGCCTTGACCTTCAGCTGTTTGCTCATCGTTGGTCTCTTCTCTGCAGTGAGTGGTGGGCATCTGGGGGTCCCCTCAGACCAGCTCCTAACAGAAAATGTTCATTGACTGAGTGACCAAGCAAACATTGCACCCCCGCATGCATGGAAGAATGCATGCATAGATGGACGGAAACATGGAGAGAAGGAGGTATGGACGGAAGGAAGGATGGATGGATGGATGGATGGATGGATGGGTGACTTCGGCACTTTTAGAGAAAGCCCCCAGCAACGCAGTGCAGGCCCAGGCAGCGGAACGCAGACCTGTGCGCACTGAAAAGCTGAGGTGACAGTGCCTGGGCAGGACATTGGCCACACCTGCTGCACACAGAGGCTGACTTCACCCCGGACCCCTTTGTGTGCTGGGGTATTGTAGGGTATGAACATGTTAGCTATTCTAACAACAACAACAACAACAGTATCAGTAAATTTCAGGAAAGAAGAAAAGAAATAAGACTCCATCTGCTGGGACTTAGGTGTACAAAAGTGAATCCAAAGCCTCTGAGCGCCAGACGCTTGCCCGTCTGTTCCACCACTCAGCTGCCCTCACCCCAGACATCACTTGGGACCCGGCTGAGCTGCAGCTCCCTGAGGACGGCTTGGCAGCACCCAGCTGCGAAGAGCCCTGGAACCTGGGCCCCAGCCCCACACCGCTCCCCCTGGCACCTACCACACCTGTAAGTCCTGGTTCCGTGTCGGCCCCCCTCCCCACCATGGGCTACAGGACAGGGCCCTTGGAACCCTCGGCACCTACAAAGGCTTAGGTCACTGAGCGCAATGTTCTAAAGGCTCTTTCAGGACTTCCCTCGTGGCGCAGTGGTTAGGAATCCGTCTGCCGATGCAGGGGACACGGGTTTGAGCCCTGGTCCGGGAAGATCCCACATGCCGCGGAGCGACCGAGCCCGTGCGCCACTACTGAGCCTGCGCTCTAGAGTCCGTGAGCCACAGCTACTGAAGCCCGCGCGCCTAGAGCCCGTGCTCCGCAACAAGAGAAGCTACTGCAATGAGAAGCCCGCGCACCGCAACAAAGAGTAGCCCCAGCTTGCCGCGACCAGAGAAAGCCCGCGCGCAGCAACGAAGACCCAACAGAGGCAAAAATAAATAAATAAAATTTAAAAAATTGCCGTGTCTCAAACCACTAAAAAAAAAAAGTTTAAAAAATAAAAGGCGCATCCACGTTGCAGCAGGTGTCGAGGTTTCCTTCCTTTTTAAGGCTGAATGATTTCCCACCGTAGGGACAGACCACACTGCGTGTGTCTGTCTGTCTGTGCATGGACGCTTGGGTTGCTTCCCCTTTCTGGCTACGGTGAATAACGCTGCTGTGAACGTGGCTGTGCACGTTGACACATCGCTTCCAGACCCAGCTTTCAATTCTTCTGGGCAAAGCCAGAGGTGGAATTGCTGGATCACATCATAATTCTACGCTCAGCGTTTTGCGGAACCGCCACACGGTTTTCACACCATGGCTGCACCATTTTACACCCCGCGAACAGTGCCCAAGGGCTCCAATTCCTCCACATCCCAGCCACCGCTTGTTTCCTCTACATCTGTGTGTGTACACATTAGCCACCCTAACGGGTATGACAGGCCTTCATTCAAAGGCAGCGCCTGCTTTGGGTTGGGGTGAGAATTTCCTATCGTCTGTCGGCTCCTCGCTTGAATCGTTCATTTGCCCTTCCCCAATTTACGCAGCTTAGGATCCGCTCAGGACACACGGTTCCAAGAGTGTAGCCAAATACACAGTCCTGCAGACACCATCACAGCCAGACACAGCGGACCCCTCACCCCCTGGTGCCCCCATTTGCATCCAAACCTGCCCCTCTCCCCCACTCTGCAGCCACTGATCCATGATGTTGCCTTTTCCAGAACATCACACGACTGGACTCACAGAGCACACTGCCTTCTGCGCTTGGCTTCCTTCCTCCCTTCCTTGTGCTGCTCGGGGGCCCATCCACACTGTCACACGCCCAGAGTAATGACCCATCGCGCGGATGGGCCCCAGTTTGTTATCCGGTCACCTGCTGGGAACGCGTGGCTAGTGTTCCGTTTTGGGTCACTACGAAGAAAGCCACTGTGAGCGTGACTGTTGGCGTGGACGTAATTTTCATCTCTCCTGGGTAAACGCCCAGGGGTGGGATGGCCGAGTCGCATGGTAGGTGCGTATTCCCCTTCATGCGAGCGAAGCAGCTCAACTGCTTTCCACGGGGCCGCCCTGACTGGCACTCCCAGCTCCTGCCAGCACCCGGCGTGGCCGACCCTGTTGAGTTTAGCTGTGTGTTTGGCTGGGGACACTGGCTGGGGACACTCTAGTGGGATTTAGCCACAACTCCTGTGGTCATCAGTCCACCTCGATGCACAGAACCACAGACGCTGGGATTTGGAAAGGCCTTCAAGACACTTTGAGTCCAGGGCTTCCCTGGTGGCGCAGCGGTGAAGAATCCGCCTGCCGATGCAGGGGACACGGGTTCGAGCCCTGGTCCGGGAAGATCCCACATGCCGCGGAGCAGCTAAGCCCGTGCGCCACAACTACTGAGCCTGCGCTCTAGAGCTCACGAGTCACAACTACTGAGCCCACGTGCCTCGAGCCCGTGCTCCGCAAGAAAGACAAGCCACTGCAATGAGAAGCCCGCGCGCCACAACGAAGAGTAGCCCTGGCTCTCTGCAACCAGAGAAAGCCCACGCGCAGCAGTGAAGACCCAACACAGCCAAAACCAAAAACAAATACATAAATAAAGTTTTTAAAAAAACAAAAAAACACTTTGAGTCCAGTCTCCCCGGCGCAGACATCCTGGTACCACCCTTAGCCCCGATGACCACCGGCTCCCAACGCCTCCACGGGGAGGCCCATCAGCACCTCCCACGGAAGGCCCTGGCATTCCTAGAAAGTTCTGTTGGTCAGAAAGTCCGTGTGCTCTGCCGAATCGACCTTCTCAGAACCTCCATGTGGTACAGGCCCTGGGCCCAGCCCACAGACACAGACTGGGCCTTCAGGAAGGCGGGCCCGCCCCGACCTCCCAGCCCACTCCGCTCCCTCCCTGCTCAGACGAAACCAACTCCAGTCCACCCCCCAGGGCCCTGTCCCCATCAGAGGGCAGGAGCACAGAGGAATGGATCAGAGGCACCTGGAGGCCACCCGGCCAATCTGCCCATTTTACAGATGAGGAAACAGAGGCCCGGAGCAGGGAAGGGGATAGTCCAAGGTCATCAGCAAGTTAGTGCCAGGGCCTGGGGGCAGGGTTTGCGTTTCTTTCCCCTTCGGCCTGCCCCCTCCCTAGCCCCACCCACCACCCTGGACCCACTGCTTTACACACCAACTTGAATGTGATCCAGTGGGGCAAACGTTTATCAAAGGCGCACGCTGGCTTTCCGTCCTCTCCCTGTAAAAGAAAAGAGTATGGACAATAACCAGCCTGGCAGCCTTGGTCGTTTGGCTTCACGTGGGGCAACAAGACGGCTTCTTATCGGGGGAAATAACTTCTTAAAATATTGAAAGAAAGGCTTTCAGAAATTGTACATGGATTAAGGTCTCATTTATTAAAGAACTAAACAAATGGTGCAAGACGTGGGTACAAGGCAGTTTTCAATATTTCTAACGAGGGCAGAAAGCCTCACTCCAGGAACAAAAAGATTGTAACATCGGAGCTTGACTAAACTCGGCAGAAAACAGTGACAAGCTAAACTCTCAATCTGTGCCCTGCCGGAATTCGGTCCAAAACCCGAGGACGTTCTTCGTGTTGCCCGGGTGACGTTAAATGAAAATACTCCTGCTGACATGAAACGCCAAAGCTCAGGGCACCCCTAGGCCACACAGCGGGCACCTGCCCCAGAGGGCACCGCCGGCCTCCCCGGGAAAGTGATGCTTTCACTTCTGAGCCTGGGCAGCAGGCATCTCGGAAATGATCTTCAAATGCTCCCTGGGAAGAGGATTTATGCCCTTTCCCGGTGAACCGCTCCCTGGACCCTTATGAACCGGGCTCCGTTTTAATGGTATGCATTCATTTCCCTCGGGAAAAATTCGAATTTCACGTAGTCTCAGGCTTTTGTTTCTGTAATAAAATATATGTGATTTTCAATGGGTTGCCTTTAACCTTTATATCCTATCCCTTCCCTCAACTTGGATAAACCCGGTTTATAAAAAATTCATTGTTCGCTACCTTTTTCTAGATACCTGGGTGCAGTAAAAGGTCATTTCTGTGTCCCGGGGCCCCCTGGTTAGAACTGTCTTATTTCCGTGCTGCCGCTTATTCAAGGGTCTTTGCGACCGCTAAGCGCACAGACACCTCGCCACACAGGCGACTGCCGGGCGTGCAGCCGTGCCGCAAGACCAGGTCGCACCCGCTGGGGGCAGAGAAAGGCCAGTGGCGAGGCTGGGGGTAACAAGCAGGGTCCACAAGCGCCAAGACTCTCTGTCCTCGGCTGCAGGGCTGCCGAGCTGAGGGAGATCTGCAGACAGCTGAGGCTGACCCCGGTCGCCGTGCTGGGCCTCGCTGCCTCTGCA
Organism: Kogia breviceps; assembly: GCF_026419965.1. Taxonomy (NCBI): domain Eukaryota; kingdom Metazoa; phylum Chordata; class Mammalia; order Artiodactyla; family Physeteridae; genus Kogia; species Kogia breviceps. The sequence continues at coordinate 90,087,349 of NC_081323.1, forward strand.
GCTCTTGGGCCCGCTTAGGAATTTACGTCCTGTTACAGAAGGACCCAGCTTAAGTACCATCACAGCCTTTCTCCAGAGGCGGGATGGTGGCATTAAGGACCTCGCAGCCCTAACGGTTAGGGGAGTGGGCGGGTCAGTTTACATCGCCCCTCCCGGTCTTTCTGTTCCTTGCAAAAGCCTGGGCGTGGAGAGGCTGGAGCCACCGATCACACGAGGGCCTGTGCGCGGCGCACTGCCAGTGGATTCCAATGACCCATGAATGGAAGGAGACATCTATCAAGCGCCCCGTATGTGCCAGGCCCTAAACGAGGACCTTTTGCAAATGGGATGTCATCTAATCCTCCCCATTACTGAACAGGCAAGAATGGGTTTCTCCAAAAGCAACGAAGCACTGACACAGGCTACAACACAGACGAACCTCAAAGGCTGAGCGAGAGAAGCTGACGTGAAAGGCCACAGAACGTGAGCCTGTTTATAGGAAATGCCCAGGACGGGCAAACCCGTAGGAACAGAAAGTAGATGAGTGGTTTCCAGTGGGGAGGTCTAAATATTTTGTACTTCCCACTTAGGATTTCTTCTTTGACATACATTATTTAGAATTATTTTTTAAACTCCCAGATGCATGGGAAGTTGCTTTTACATTAATTTTTTTTTTTTTTTTTTTTTTGCCACATTGCATGGCTTGCAGGATCTTAGTTCTCTGACCAGCGACTGAACTCACAGCAGTGAAAGCATCGAGTCCCAGCCACTGGATGGCCAGGGAATTCCCAACGTTAACTTTTTTTTTTTAAATGGTGATTGCTTCAAGGAGAGGCACGTGACCCAGGCTGGTCTACGGAGATTCAATCCTGGGACTTTCACTGGGAATATGGGGAAAGGAAAGCTCCTGAGGTGTGGAGGCTGTTGATTCTCCCACAGCATGGGGGACAGCCCGTCTGAAAGTGGGGCCCGCATGCCCGCAGAGCTAAGAGGCGGAGAAAGACCTCATGCACCTCTCTGGGTCTTCTCAGCCCAGAGAAACGCCCGTCTGTTCTCCTTTTGGGGCAGAAGATGGTTTCACATCTGTGTCTGTCACCTACGCTTGAAAAAATCCTACGGATACAGCTTCCCTCACTCATTCCAAAATATCTATAATCTAAATGGCATAAAAGACCTGATGGCTGTGTCTCAGGCCTGCATCACAAATGTCATCTCCGACAACTGCTACCCAGCGCCTCTTAAAATACCGGCCAAGAGAAGCGACAGGGATTATCATTTATATAAATAAAGTGGTTCTGGGACTTCCCTGGCAGTCCAGTGGTTAGGACTTGGAGCTTTCACTGCCGTGGCCCTGGGTTCAGTCCCTGGTTGGGGAACTAGGATCCCGCAAGCCTCAAGGCTCGGCTAAAAAATTATTTCAAATTTAAAAAATAAAGTGGTTCCACCTATCACCATGTCTCACAAAAACTCAGAAGGACATTGCCTCTACGAGACTCAGGCAAACCCTGCCAAAGCCTTACCCATTCCAAGACTGTGATACCCAGGAGGTCCTTTTGGTCCAAGTTTTGGCTACCTGGGTAACTGCAGTCAGGAGGCTGCAGAGGAAAATAGATATTCTCAGAGCACAAAGAGTTTCACGAATGAATTCACCATTTACATAATTGGGCTCCACTCAAACATCCCTCCCTGCATAGCTCCAGAATCTATCTCTCTCTCTCTCTCTCTCTCTCACACACACACACACACACACACACACACACACACCACTGAAAGACCTGGAAATCATGTTGTGAGGCTGTGGAAGTACAGTGCAAATCAAGTCAAGTTGTAAATCTTATGAAAGATGCAAGATTTCAGTAAGTCCATAAATACTGAGGGCTGTTCAGATCTAGCCCAAAGCAGTTGGCAAGAGTGGGAGGGCCTGGCCGTGCAACTGAGGACCACGAACCCGAGAAGGTAATGACAGGCTGCTGCTCCCGCAAGAAGTGATTCCAGTATCAGAGAGAGGCTCTTGGGGAAATGGAGGGCGCTCTTGTATATTTTAATGCAACTGATTCTCTTTATAATGGAGCTGAGAAAATCACACGTGATGTGAAGGAGAATGTGGGAGCTATCACACAACTTGTTGGAAAAATTATGAGCCTGCCAAATCAACACTCCATTAATTCTTTGTTGGCTCTACAAATTATAATTGCATTCAGAACCTAAGTTTCCTTGAATACAAGACAAATTCAAAATATCCCCCCCTTTTTTTTCTTTCTCACGATAAATTCTCAAAATCTTTTTTGCCCCACCATTGACATCATTACTATTTGATTCCCATTTGAAGTGAATTCACTTAAGGGATCTTTCTTTCCAGGTCGATTTCTACCTTGCGCTGGCGAACGGTCAGTGGCAGGCAGTGAGCACCTCCTCCCCTATTGTAAGTGTGTGAGTTCCGCCCACACATCCACTTAGGCCACCAAGGAGCCTCCTCCCTGGACTGCCACCACCTCACCCGAGGACAGCCTTCGCACCTCCTTTCCTCCAAACTTAGTCTTTATCGAAGATCTAGACCAAAAACCAGCCAGGGTCATCAAAACATCATATCCACTCTGTTCTTCCAACATCTCTTTTATAAAAGTGATAAGCTCCTTTCAGACTTCGGGGGCTTTTTGGTTTTGTTTTTGTTTTTGGTGTGGGGAGGGTCAGATTTCTTGTACCAATCTGCCTTCAGAGAGAGAATGCATGAATTGGTGAATAAAAGTAAATGAACCTTTCAGAGGTTTCACGTGGCAATACATTGGCAATTGGCTTTTGGGGTGTGGGGGGGTGGATGTGTATTTAAATTTAGAACCAACAAAACTTTAGACTCTCCTGAAAAATTGATATGTTTCTTCCTTTTTGAGTATTGGGACCACGAAACTCGTAACTTTTCCGACTGTGAACTGGCTGCAAGAGAAAAACAAGTTTCCTCTTGATTTTTATGTCTATTTTGATAATGTTTTGTAGACTTGCCTTTTACTTTTAGGCCACCAGAAATCACTGTGGAATGAGCATGCTTCATCTGACTTAACTTGGATTGTACAAGGAGCCATTACATCGTGAGAAAAGGCGGTAAGGACATGAGGGGTCCCAAAGCTTCCTAAGGGGTTAAGTGACGTGGACAGACCAGGCTGGGGGTGGCGCAGAATGTGCCCTGACAGCTCTGTCAGGAGCCGGAGAGAAAGCCTTCCGAGTGCGCAGCTTTGAAGGGTGTTCATCCCCTCGGGAAGAGGCTCACGGCTCAAGTGACCGCAGTGTCAGACGAGACTCCCCGCCCTGCCAATACCACGGCCAGCATGGAGAAAGGGAAGACAGGTGGGGGGCTGGGGGACTCTCAGAATCCCTGGGAGGAACCAGGAATCATCCTGCTACACGGCAGCACTGTCCCTCGTCTTCCCCTTTACCCAGGCGTGCGAGTTGCCTTGCGAGACCAGTAATTAAGGGTAAAGGCCCGAAGCCCAGATCCAGCCCTTATCAGCTCTGTGACCTTGGGCAAGTTCTCTGAACCTGAACATCCTGTCTATAAAACCGGGATAATAACAACTCTACTTAAAGGGGATGTTAAGATTAAAGATTAAATGAGTTACTATAGAGAAAGCACTTAGGGGCTTCCCTGGTGGCGCAGTGGTTGGGAATCCGCCCGCCAGTGCAGGGGACACGGGTTCGAGCCCTGGTCGGGGAAGATCCCACATGCCGCGGAGCAACTAAGCCCATGCGCCACAACTACCGAGCCTGCGCTCTAGAACCCGTGAGCCACAACTACTGAGCCCGCGTGCTGCAACTACTGAAGCCCATGAGCCACAACTACTGAAGCCCACATGTCTAGAGCCCGTGCTCCACAACAAGAGAAGCCACCGCAATGAGAAGCCCGCACACTGCAACGAAGAGCAGCCCCCGCTTGCCGCAACTAGAGAAAGCCCGTGCACAGCAACAAAGACCCAACACAGCCCCGAATAGAAATAAATAAAATAAATAAATTTTTTTTAAAAAGCACTTAGAACAACGCCTGGCACATACTAAGTGCCAAATACATGTCAGCTATTCTTATTATGCCTTTGGACATGGGAGGATATCCCAGATGGGCTTCTGAGGGCAGAGGCCCCGGCACTGCCTAGAGCAGTTAAAAAGCCTTTGTTACCGTCAGGCAGGGGACGCTGACAAAGATTCTCTCCTACACCAAACTCTACTCCCTGAACTCTTTTTCAACCAGGCCTCCACTTTTTGGACTTCTGCATTTTCCAGTTTTAACAAGAACTGCCCCCCGCCATGCTCCATATCTGATACCCTCCCCGCCAGGTCCGATCAGTTCCTCATCTCCCACCGACCCCCAGGTGGTCTGATACCGCCCAGGCCTGCCTTCAGCGAGAATCCTGCTAGGTTTCTTTGGCTAGAAACCCCCAACCCCCTGACGTTTCCTCTCAGTAATTTCCCACCCACTGACCTAACGCTGCTCCTTGGCCGTAAATTCCCACTGGCCCCTGCGGTTTCAAGTGAAAAATGTCACCTGCCGTAACAGTAAACAAAGGATGTTGCAACCGACAAGCCATCCCGTTACAGCCCGCGGACGTTGCAGCCCGAGGGGACTCCTGAAGGTGGAAAGCAAAGGATACTGGCCCCAGAGAGCTGAGGTGCACATCAAAGGAATGATTTCAGTGAGCCCCGACTCTGGCATCTTCCCATACATAGAAAAGCACTCAATTCCTTAACTCGAGGTGTCTGGTTTTCTTTAACGAACAGTATCTTCTGCCGTTCCGACTACCCGGTGTTTGTTGTAAAAGCCCCTGCGCATCCTGGACCCTCCCTTACCTCTTCGGAACAGTCCCTGAGTTATCTGAGATGCCGTGTCCGGGCTTAAGTCCTCAGTTTTGTCCACCGAATAAAACATAACTCTCAGCTTTTAGGTCGTGCATTGTTTTTTCAGTCCACACGGTATTTGGGCATGAGCCCGGTGGGGCCCACAGAGCTCTCCTGTGCCCTATGTCAACGTCCTGAGTGGAATGTTTTCAGCGCTTTAACTGCCCTCCGGCCCTGCTTTTCTCTCTCAGCTCCCCCTGTGCTTCTGTGAGGGTCCTGGAGCCCACGGCCAAGGGGCCCGAGACCCCATTCCTGAGGTTCCCCAACCAAAGAGCTGCAGGGTCCCCGGCAGGAAGGCCCGAGGACCCCCTTCTGGAGAAGCTACAGGCCCCTTGACTGAGGGCCTGGAACCGAGGGGCCGAGGCCAGCAGGTTGGGTGGGGGGGGGGGGGTTCCGCTCCTTCCCGCTGACACGGCGCCGAGCCCGTCCCTGCCCGGCAGCACTGAATCCCGCAGCCCAGGGCCCGGAAGCCGCTGATGGGACCGGAAGCTGCCGATGAGACCGGAAGCCTCCGGCGGGACCGGAAGCCCTGGAGGCTGCACTTCCGGGGGGGCGGTGGAGCGAGCGCGCAGGCCTGCCGCTCGAAAGGCGGGGTTTGTCGGGGGGCGGGCCCGCATTGCCCACGTGCGTCACTTCCGGGCGCGGGGCGGTGAGCGCGGGCTGCGTGGCGGGCGGTGGAGCTGCTGGCGATACGGCAGGGCCGGACGGGGGCGGAGAGGGTGGGCGTCCCCGCGGGCCCCTCCGCCTTGGTGGGGGGGGTGGGGGTGCTGCTTCTCCCGTGGGACCGATGGTTTCCCCAAATACAGAAAACGAAACCTCAGTGGGCGGACTAGAGGGGCGACGCGGGCGCCGCCACCCGCTCCGCCGGGTTTCTGCAGCTGCGGCGCTTACTTCCCCCCCACCCGCGCGCGATGGCACGACTGAGGCCCCCAAGACTCAAATGAGAGGCGTTGGGATGCGCTGGGGGTCACAGTGATGCAGGACGGCGGGGTCCGACGCGTGGGGAAGGGGAGTCCTCACCTGCCTCCAGAGGCCAGTGTATTTTGACATCCCGCCTGTCCGTATATACGTATGTGTCTAGTCAAGGGATCCAGAAAGTTCCGGGCGAATGAAGCCTGTATGGATTAACAGGCACAGAGTTTTGAATGGGCCTACTTGTGTTTCTGTTTTAATGCCCAATCATTCTTATTCTTGGAGCCTCAAGGCTACCTGCCATTGATCGATTGACTCTTTTTTTTTTTTCTATCCTTTTAACATAAACTGAAGGTGCCATCGAGCAGTCCCAGCTATGGAAGGTAAGCCATTGGTGATATCGAAAGAGAAGACTGCAGTGGTGTGTGGGGTCCCCACCCAGGTGGTCTGTACAGCCTTCAGCACTCACATCCTGGTGGTGGTGACCCAGTTCGGGAAGATGGGTACCCTGGTCTCCCTGGAACCCAGCGATGTGACCAGTGACGTTGGCAAGCCCGTGCTGACCACCAAAGTCCTTCTTGGGCAGGACGAGGTAAAGTGGTTGGGAAGGGCTCTCCCCGTGCCTGTAATTTGTCTGTTCGGATGTGGAGCATCTGGTAGGCGAGACCCGCGCCCAGCCCGAGGCAGCATTTTCCGGAGCCTCCGTGCACGTGAGGGCATCCACCTGCCCTTGGTGGCTGCTGCTCCCGGACGAGTTGGTTCTGTAACGTAGGCCTCCCCTCATTTTGACCCGGTCATAGCACGCTATGGTGATGAGTGCCTACACCGCTCAGGAAAGATCACCTGTGACATTTGACAGGGTTTCCCTCTGCAGACCCACATGGGTCCTTCCAGAGTAAAGATAGCTGGAAGAGACAGGAGCCAGAAAGCACTGAGGAGACACATCTAATGATGCCCCTTCGCGGTGTGTTTATGACTGGAGTGTCTGGAGAGTCTCGGTGAATCTGAATCACTGTCGCTCTGGACTTACCGGGTGGTGCTTTAATGGTGGTGTGGGAAGCCCTTCTGGGTCCCCCAGGGGTACTCAGTGAAGGCATTAAGAAGAAAACAGGTTTCTTGCAGTTAAAGTGGTCTCTCCTTGCCTTCGCCAGCCTCTCATCCATGTCTTCGCAAAGAATCTGGTAGCGTTTGTGTCTCAGGAAGCTGGAAACAGAGCAGTCCTTCTTGCCCTAGCCGTGAAGGACAAGAGCATGGAGGGGGTGACGGCCTTGAAAGAGGAGATCCGGACGTGCCAGGTGTGGTGACCGTGGAGTAACCACCCCTGCTGTCCAGCAGGGCCACATGGCGACTCAGACACCCTCTCAAGGATTTGAAGACCCTCCCTTAGTCAGAAGGAGGGGCTTTATCTGGTTTTGGTCCTTGAAGCTGGAAGAAACATGCACGTCTCAGGCCGACTTTGGTTTGGGGGGCTGACGTCACCTGTGGAGGGAGGACGTGGAATGTGTCCTGGGGCGTTGTGAGTGGTCCTCCCTGGGTCCACACAGTTGCACATGTTTGAGAATTGATGGAACGAGTCATGGCCCTCAGCGTGCAGATGAATTGTTGGGGGCAATTTTTTTATTTATTAAAAATAAATGCGCATCCCCAAATACCTGACTGTCCTTAACAGCGCCGCCAAACGTCAGGCACACAGTGTATGTTCACTGCAGTGAGCCGCGGCAGGGAAGAAAACCTGTCTGGTGCAAACTCGGCCTGAGGTTCAGGAGCCACGGCCTTGCTGGCCCGCTCACCCTGCCCCTCTTCCCGTGACTTCTCCGAGCCTTCCGTGCCACAAACGCTGCTTGAGGCCTCACCGCGTGCTGGAACCCTAGCCGCTGGAGCCACGTCCTTGAAGGCTGGGGGCAGACGTGCATCACCCCACGGGCACAGGGTCAGCCATGGAGGGCCCACGTGGGGCAGACCAGGCAGCGCCCCGCTGCCCAGGGAAGGCTCCGTAGCGAGGGGATCCTGACGCAGGAGGAGGGTGTTTCTAGCAAAGGCCAGGAGGCGGGAGAAGCAGACTGTAGGGTGTTGGGGGCTGGCTGAACGTGAAGCCCGAGGGCTGGGGACAGGTGACCAGGGCCTTCTGTGTTTGCTGAGCCCTTGGGACTTGATCCTGACCTCTGCAAGGAGCCACTGAAGGCTGGGTTTGCCCTTTGGAGATATCCCAAGGGTTGGTGGAAGCACGAGGTGAGGCTTGGCTTCAGGACAGCGTATCTGCCACAGGAGACGGCCCATAGGTGCCCAGGCCTGGGACCCACCTGCGCTCCCTCATCCCTCCAGATGTGGTGACCTGGGTCACTGATTGTACCAGAGACCAGACCAGTAAATCTTTGTGCCGTTTGACTCTTAGTCTCGTGAGAAAATAGGGGCAGCAGGAGAGTTGAGGTGAGAGCCGGTGTCTGGAAGCAGAGACCAGCTGGGATCCTGAAACGGAGTGGGCAGCCAGGACCCCCTTCCGGGGAACACCGGCGGTGGATCTGGGAGTGCACACACCACCTGAGTCCTCATGACTGCCCCTAAGAGGCAGGTAGGCAGTGGAGAAAATTGAGTCTCAGCAGGACAGGGCAAGTCGCTCAGACCCCCAGGTGATCAGTGGTGGCCCCTGTTACTTGCACAGGCCCACGGTTGCCCGCCCAGAACATGGTGGGGCAACTGACGTATAATTGAAACCAGGGTCCCCAGCGCCTTCCCGAGTGGCACTTATTCAGAGCTGCCTGAGGCTATCTGGTAGCTATTAAAGAATACAGGGTGAGGGGCTTCCCTGGTGGCGCAGTGGTTGACAGTCCGCCTGCCAATGCAGGGGACATGGATTTGTGCCCTGGGTGGGGAAGATCCCATGTGCCGCGGAGTAGCTGGGCCCGTGAGCCATGGCCGCTGACCCTGAGAGGTCCAAGTACCACCAAAAAAAAAGACTACAGGCTGAGACCAAAGGCTTCCGTCACGAAGCCAGTGCCTCACTGCTCTGTTCTGCCTTATAAATCAAGACATGCGACTCGTATGAAAAGGCATTTGGCCCTTTGCTTTCCGCGTTGCTCTGCTCCCAGCTGCTATAATTCAGGAGGAGAGATACATTCTCCAATAAAGAGGTCTAGAAAGCCGCAGTTTCCGCAGACAGAGCTGTTGGCTTTGTGGAAATTGTTATCCTTTAGATGGAAAGGCTGCATATGGTGCTTACCCGGCGATCAAACTGTAATTACAACTTCCAGCAATTTATGGCCCAATGTAAATAATGAACGTGGGGCTGATTTGCCAGCCCCTGCGGCATGAACTGGTGCACGAGTTTCCCTTTTTCAAGGCCATGCCCTTGGACCAACGCGTTATGATTCATCCGACACGGTTTCCTGCTGAGCTACAAGTAGAGAACCCCAAGTTCCCCTCCCTCTAGCTCCCTTTTCGTAAGTGGACATGGGCCTGCGGCTACAGTTCAGAGTCAAGGGCCAGTGGGTACCCTTGGCGGACAAGAGAGGCCAGGAGGGCGGCCGCCCGCACTTACCAGTCTGAGTAGCTTATCCAGGGTGTGACAGAGCCCTGGATCCACCTGAAGCAATTATGACAAATAACCCACGGAATAAAGCGGTGACCGCAGGGCGCAGCTGGATAAACTGGCATAGGCTGCTTTGTTTAGCGCCTTGGAGTGAAAGCGGACGTCAGGAGCGGGTGCCCGGTAGCTGGCGGGTGACGGCCCGATGGATCAGAACGCATTCAGAGCAGGCAGAGGCATTGTCGTCGGGGTTTCCTAATCACAGCGGGAAGCAGAGGGCAGCCTGTGGGGACTCGTAAATTCCAGGACTGTGGGGAGCCGGGGGGGGGGGGGGGGCGCCGGAGCGCGGTGGGGGGAGTGAACGGGCAGGAGGGCGCTCCCCGATGTAGGGCATCAAGGGGCGAAGGGGCCAGAGAAAGGAAAATGGAGCAGCGTGAACGGGCCGGGGAGGCGGTCGGACATCCCAGCTCCGTGCGCGGCAGATGCTGCATCACCCTGTTTAAGCCTCGCTGCACCTCTGAAGTGGGCGTGGGACACCCCCCCACCCCACCCCACCTACACAGATGGGCCAGGGAGATGCAGCCCCCAGAGCCACACCTGGTCAGTGGTCCAGACGAGATCCACGCCTGGATGTTGGAGACTCGACAGCCAGCTGGACGGTGGGTGGGAGGGACGGCTGGTCCCAAATCTGGGCAGGGCGTGGCGGGTGGTGTGGCTGGGCTACCTGGGCAGGTAGGACCGGCCCGGCAGGGCGGGCGGGGCAGGCAGCAGGAAGGGGTTTTCTGGGTCTGGGGCAAGGCCAGCGCTTTGCCAGGAGCAATCGTATCAGACTGACCCAGGCTGCTGTGAGGAGGGACGGCAGAGACCTGAAGGCCCGGCGGTGGGGTCAGACCACCCTGGTTACCCCCTCAGGCCTGGAGACCTGCGGCAGAGCTGCCCCAGGGGACTGGCCGGACGGCGAGGGAGCCCCCGGGGAGGTGAGCCGTGCGTGTGTGCCCGTATGTACACGTGCGTGTGCCCGTGTGTACATGTGTGCCCGTATGTACACGTGTGTGTGCCCGTATGTACACGTGTGTGCTCGTGTACACACGTGCGTGCCTGCGTGTACACGTGTGTGTGTATGCACGCGCACCCAGCAGAGAGGTGTGGCACCCAGGCTGGGGCCCCGCGCAGCCTTGGAGAGAAGCGCCCACACCCTGAAATTCTAAGACTCACAGCTGCTCCGTCCCCACCCCATCTCTACGCCAGAGGCCGTGCCCCCTGCCAGGCCCCAGGATGCCACCTGATGACCAAAACGGGCCTCAGGCCAGCCCAGCCGGGCCAGGCCCAGGTCGGCACCCCTGCCCCAGGTCCTCATGGAAGTGTGCCCCCCAGGGCTGGGGCAGCTCGCTCTGGGGAAGCGGGCAGCTACGGACAAGCCCCGGGCAGTCGCAGGCTCTCCCTGGGGACCGAGGCAACAGGCCTGGGGAGGGGCTCGGCCTGGCATGGGCAGGACAGAGGGCGGGAGGCCCACAGGACGAAGACAGAAAGCCTCTGAGGTCCCGTGTGGGTCCCGCTGGGCTGCAGGGAAGGGCTGGCTGGCCCAGCCGACCAGAAGTGGAGGAAGACCACCCACGTGCTCGAGGCTGGCGGGACCCCACGCCCAGCCCCCAGCGCCAGCAGCCTGTGGGAGGAGTGGGCAAAGCCTCCCGAGTCCCCGCTCTTACCAGGGCTGACCTGCCGCACACAGCCGGCCGTCACCCGCGGAAACTGACGCTCGGAGAGGCCCACGGTTGGCCCCAAGTCACAGACACGGTGAGAGGCCGGGACCCTGGCCTCGTGTTGGACCCAGCGCCCTGCTCCTGCCCGGCTTTGGGGCCCAGTGTCCTGCCCAGAGGGGACAGCACCTTGGACACGGGGAGGCACAGCTTCCCAAATTGCCCCCAGACTAGAGCTGGAAGGACCCTCAGCCCCCCGGCCCATGAGGCCCAGAGGCAGGGGAGGAGGGGCTCCGGGGTCCCCAGGCTGGCGCCCACGGGCTGCAGGGGTGTGCTGCGGGCCTCTGCAGTCACCCCGGCCGAGGCCGTGGGGGCATCAGCTGAGGCAGTGGCCACTGTGCGGGCCGCCGCCAAAGCCCATCTGGCGCTCGCTGGTGGGCCGGCCGGGAGAAGGGGGCGTGTCAGGACCCCGTCCTCCAGCCCCCCCTCTGCCGGCCCAGAGCGGGCAGCTCAGAGCTGGAAGGGCCTGGCTCGGGAAAGGCGGGAGGGGGGAGCCTGACCCCGTGGGAGAGAGCCGCGTGCCACCGGAAACGGCAGGCCCGCCCAGAAGGGGGGCTGGCCCAGCAGGGGAGCCTGGAAGGAGGTTCGGTGCCACGCTGAGGCCATTAGGTCCCTGGGGTGACGGGCAGGCGTCGGGAGGGGGGCGCTGAGGCCTGTGAGTGGCCCGAGGCTCCTCGGCCACCCCGCCGCTGGGCCGGGAGCTGCCCGGGGCCCAGTCACCTGGTCACGGTACACAGTGGCCAGAGGTGCCCGCCACCCGCGCCCGGGTGGGCAGCTCTGTCCCGCGAGAGGCTTGGTCGGCGTCCAGCCTTGGGCAGGGAGGGCAGGCCCGGCCGGCCAGGCTGCCTCTCCCGCGTGGGTGCCGGCCCTGGGAGCAGCCGCCAGGGGTGGCGCCTCGTGCGGCCAGAGAGCCCCATGGGTGGCCGCAGGGTCAGCCTCTCCGCGGCCCCCCCCAGGACCGGGGTGCCGAGGCCCTCGCTCCCCCAGACCCGGTACCTGCGTCAGTCGCGCCCTCTAAGCCGGTGAAGCGCACCCTACCCACCCCGGGCCCCTGCCGACCCTCGGGCGCTGGGGTCTAGGGCTGGGCGAAGGCGAGGGGGTACTGTCCCAGTCCCCAGGGATCGCAGGGACCTGTGTGCCGTACCCCAGGCAGGGGCTGGCGGACCCCAAGCGCACCTTTGCTGATGAGAAAGCAGAGGCCCAGCGAGGTGAAGGGGCCGCAGAGCAGGGTCAGGCGAAGGGCTGAGCGCCGGGGCTGCCTCTGGAGCGACCTGGTCGGGAAGCCAGAGAAGGAAGGGGAGCCCCAGGTTTATAAAACGCAGCCGAGCGGACAGCGTCGCAGGTCCGGGCGCCGTGGGCAGGCGGGGCTCGGGGCGGGCGCGGGGCTCGCAAGAACTCATGTCGGCTGGAAAGGGCCAGAGACCACGCCGGCCAGCCCTGCTGGGCCAAGCGGGAGCCCACGCGGGACACCGGTGCCCCGGCCACGGGCTGGGCAAGGCACGGGGTTCCCGACGCGCCTGTGGAAGTTAGAGAGGCAAAGAGAGAGACAAGGTGACATCCGAGATGGCAGGAGGAGAGGCGGCATCGGAGGAGGCCGGGAGGGGAGTCGGGCCCGGTCCGGGGGGCTCTGAGTCAGGATGGGGGCCTCAGGGCGTGTCTGGGGGACTCCCCAGGGGGGCGGTACGGGCGGAGGAGTGGAGGAACGGCGCCGTGTGTCCGAGGGGCCGGCAGCCTCCCCATGGACCCTCCTGGACCCTTGAAGGACCTTGGACACGTGGGATCCCCCGACTCCCACCCCTCGACCCCACGATCCAGGGCCGCAGGGAGGGTCGGGCGGCACCAAGGACGGGACCACGAGGGCACTTAGTCCTCGTACCCAGGGTGGCAGACGGCTGAGGCCCCCCACCCTGCTGGCGCCTCCAGGAGCCCGGGGCGGGGTGAGCCCTTCCCACTGGCCCAGGGCTGACCACAGGGCAGGCCCAGTGGCCTGGCTGTGACTCACCCACACCCCCTCCTCCCCTCCCCCCAGCCCCTGGCAAAAAAACCCGAAATGTTTCCAATGCACCTCTTGGGGCCGGGGGCCGCTTTAAGCAAGGTGAAATCCTCATAATAAATTTACCCGTTTTGAAGTGGCATCTAATACACCCTCAATGTCATGCAACTTCCACCTCTATCTCCTTCCAGAATTTTCATAACCCCACTGGAAGCCCGTACCCATTACGCACACAGCCCAACCTGGCCCACCGCAGACCCCTCCCCCATCTCAAGCCCGGGCAGCAGCTGCCTGGCCTTCTGGCGCAGGCAGGTGAGGGCACCTGGCGCAGGCAGGTTCCTGGGAGCCAGCTGCCTCCAGCAAACAGCCGGGGGAGGGATAGAGTGTCAAAGGCGGAGGGAACAGCCCTCGGCTCCTCCCCTCTGCCTGGGCACCTCCCTGCAGCCAGAGGCTCCGGTGGGCCACCTGGGAGTTGAGTGCTGGCCTGCTGGCCGCCTGTCCCCAGGCCTGGCCCAGCCTCCGGAAGGTAGCCTGGTCCCACCCCCGCTGGGGCCGCCCGTGGGGGCCATGTGGCCACACAAATGACCAGCCAGGCTTTCCTGGAGGCCGGGCCTCCCAGAACTGGCCCCGGAGTTTCCTGCCCGAGAGGTAGGTGCCGGACCCTGTGACCAGGTCTGGAGGGAGGGGGGAGGTGCCCGGCCCCCCAGTGGGTTACGAGCAGCTGAAGAACAGAGCACCCAGGGCTGGCAAGCGGGCTTGGGTGGCCAGAGGCCCTGGCCAAGCTGGGCGCCAGACGGCCAGGCAGGCCTGGTGGGTGCAGGGCGCCTCCCCACCCCGTCTGCTACTGCAGGCTGTGCCAGTCTGGCCTGCTTCCTGGACTCCACCCCTGGTAGGCAGGGCACCAGGGGCTCCCCGACTTTCTCAGATGTCTTTGGCCCCTGAAAAGCAGGCTCCCCGCAAGCCCGGGACACCAGAGGTGGGGACCGGTCGCCCCAGGACACAGTCAGGCAGCTGGTGTCTGCACCCAGGCCCGGGCCTCGGACCTGGTCCCTGCACGCAGAGGCTGCCCAGAGCCCAGGCAAGCGGGCAGGAGGGTCGGACCGGAGCTGCCACGGGAGGGACGGGGGCCGAAGCCCAGCGTGGCCCCTCAGCACAGCCTCCCCGTCCCTGCCCCGCTCTCTCCCCCACAGGCACTAGGGCTGCTTGCAGAGTCTGGGCGCACCTTTGCCCTCCCTCGCCTCTGCAAATGACTAATGCCTCAGGGCTCCTGGGGGCCCCCCTGACGTGGGCAACCGGGCTGCAGGTGGACCGCGTGGGGAACAGCTCCCGGGGCCCCTCGCAGCTCTTCCTCACCACGGCGCTGGCCCGCGGCATCTCGGGCGTCTTCGTGTGGACCGCCCTGCTGCTCACCGGCCACCAGGTGAGCCCTCCCCTGCGCGCTCCCTCGGGACCCAATCTCCGTGAGCCGCAGCCCAGCCTGGCCCTGGCCGGCCCTACTGGGGCTGTGGGTCCACGAGCCATGGCCTGGGTGCAGACCTTGGAGGCCTTCGGGCCAGAGGAGCAGCGCCCAGGGGCTCGCGGAGGCAGCATCGGGCCAGGGCAGGGGGCAGGGGAGGGAGAGATCTGGGCCGGAAGGTGGGCTTCCCCCGGGGCGTTTCGTCGGCCCCTCAGCCCGTCCACTGAGCTTGGCAGGACGGTCCCCTTTCACTCATGAGAAGCCTGAGCCTGGAGAGACCGGGGTCTTTCCCAGGCTCACGTAGCTGGGGGCAGGGAAGGCCTTCCCCTCCAGAAGCACAGCATCCCCGGGAAAGCTGGTGAGGCTGGGACGTGGCTCCGTAAGGGGTGAGACCAGGCTCCGGGAGTCAGAGCTTGGCTGGAGGGGCCCAGCGCTGGGGAGACAGGCAGCCCCCCCGTGCAGCGGCGCCAGGCCTGGCAACAAGAGCCAGGGAGCGGGTGACAGGAGGAAGTACCCGAGCGCAGGGCCGGGCAGTGGGGTCCCGAGCATCTCAGGCAGCGGAGGGTCTCGGGAGCCCAGGACTGCGCCAGAGAGACGAGCAGAGCTGGCAGGGAGAGGGCTGCCTGGGCTGGAGGCACCCGGGACCCGTAGGAGGGGCCTCCGACATCATGCGCGAGTTGAGTTTGGCCTTCAGCCTGGGGGTGCTGGGGAGCCAGGGGAGGCTGTCACTGGGGCGAGCTGAGAGCAGAGCTGCTGGAATGACTTGGCTGGCATTGTCACAGGGACTGGGTTGGCGGGGCAAGCCAGGGGCAGGGGGCACTCAGGGAGACTGGCTGGCAGGGAAGCAGGTGACCAGAGGCCTCCGAGGCAGGGCAGTACCCTCTCAGTGAGAGCTACGTGCTGTGTCGTGTGTATCCAGGTGTGGCCTCAAATAACCAGAATATAAGGGGGACACGGCAAATGTATTAGTGGGCCAGGTGCAGCTGAGAGCGGCAGGAAGAGGAGGTCCCTTCCTGTTGGGGCCATCCGGGAGGCCTTCCTGGAGGAGGCAGCATTTGCCCTGAGTCTTACCAAGCTGCCCTGGAGCATCTGGACAGGTAGACCGGACAGGGGGGTGGTGCATTTGCATCTGCAAGGAAGCCACACCTTCCTCCCTGGTGGCAGATGGCTTTAGGTCTGGAGTCGGCTGTGATTTGTGGAACAAGGAGCAGCAAGGGGGATGGGCACCCAACACCCTGGTTCCAGGCCAGTTCCAGCCACAGTCGGGGCCTTGGCTTTGTCCTCTGTCTCCTGCCCTGACCTTTTGTAATTCTGGGTGCCAGCTGAGCACGTGTGTTTGGAGCCCAGCGTCCTGGGGCCCCACGGCCTGGATAGGGCTGATGGAGACCTCGTGGGTGGCACTTCCCAGGCCCCACCCTCTTCCCCGCCCCCACCCTCTTCCCCGCCCCCACCCGCACTCCCATGGAGGAGTCCCACCCTCCCCACCCATTCAGAGCCCAATGGGACAGAGAAACTGGACTCTCACTTTAAAGACAGGGAACCAAGGACAGAGAGAACAGCGGCTTGCCAAGGCCCCCAGCCAGGCAGTGCCAGCCCAGGAGCAGAAGTCCATCTCCTGATAGCTGGTCAGGCCATGCCCTCCTGCCGCACCAGCTGGGGAGGGAGTGGCTGATAAGGAGGCTGACTCTGACGCCAGGCTGCACCCGCCACTCCCCGTGCTGGGCCCTAAGAAGCTGGGTCTCTGTACACAGCCTGCCCTCTGCCTGCCCTCTCTCCACCTCCTCTCATGGCACCTCTTCTGGGAAGCCTCCCAGAGTTGCTTGGGACTACAGCCAGCTACCTGTTTGCCTGGCTCCCCAGACCCTCTTCCTTCTGAAGACCCTGTCACTGTTTTATTTTTTGTCCTCGTAGAAAATACGGATGATCTAGGAAGGCATACAGACGAACACGAGAACCACCCTTCTTTTCCTTTTGTCCAGGGCTGTCTTTCCCTTCATTTTTACCCTGCTTTTTCACACACCTGGGTCCTGCTCGGTTTGCCATCCTGACGTGACCGGTTGCGTTCTGTCGGAGCGTCTCCCCATGTTGGCGATTCGGGGCTGTAGGGTAGCCCTCTGCGTGGCTGCATCTCGGTCACGGGCCCCACCACCGTGCTCAGTCTCGTGTGTGTCCCCACGATGAACGTCCTTGAACGCAAATCCTACTTTTGTTTCTGAATAAATCTGTTCCATGAGATAAATCCCTAGAAAGGGTCAAAGGACGTCGGCCCTTTTAATGCCTCCGCGTCAAAATGCCAAACGGCTCTCCAGACCAGTCGTGCCACGGGGGGTGGGGCGTGACTGCCACCCATCCCCCTGCCCCTGGGGCCATTCTCCTTGAATGAATAAAGGGGCACGTGAGTGAATGCGTGTTCCCAGTGCAGAGTGTCCGCCGAGGGCAGGGCCCAGGGAGGTCCCCTCTGCTTCCTCCCACTTGGGTGGCGGGTGGGCCATGTCCCCCAGGCCTGCCTTGCTCCGCCCGCCCAGATCTACCTGCACCTGCGCTCCTACACCGTCCCCAACGAGCAGCGCTACATCATCCGCCTGCTTTTCATCGTGCCCATCTACGCCTTCGACTCCTGGCTCAGCCTCCTCCTCCTGGGGGGCCACCAGCACTACGTCTACTTTGACTCCGTGCGGGATTGCTACGAAGGTGAGCACAGCTAGCTCCCCCGGGGCCCAGAGCGGCCCCAAGCTGGGCTGGCAGGGAGAGCCGAGTGAGGGGCTCCCAGGCGCCTGCACTCCCCCCGCCTGCCCCAGGGCACCCCACCCTCCAGGCCTGAGTCTGGCTTAGCCAGGCCCCTGCAGGCCAGTTGGGATTAGTGGTGCTAACGATACGAGCCTCCCAGGCTCCCAAGCTGGGGGCAAGACTGCAGCTGAGCCTGCCCAGAGCCTGGCGGGGGGAAAGGGCCCTAGATGGGGTGGGGGGCGTCAGCGCTGCCGTGACTGCTGCAGGCCCCCCCCACCAGGGATGGCATGTGGTCCCAGAATCCGGCCGGGAGCCCCCGTGAGGAGTGGGTCCTGATGCGCAAGCTGAACCCCAGCTGTCTTCCGGGAAATGGGCGCCAAGGAGCTCTGACGGTCAGGGAGCCTTCGTGCAGGCCGGGTGCCCTCGTGGACCGCCCAGGCTCACTGCCGACACCCCTGCTCTGCAGCCTTTGTCATTTACAGCTTCCTGAGCCTCTGTTTCCAGTACCTGGGGGGCGAGAGTGCCATCATGGCTGAGATTCGGGGAAAACCCATCCGGTGAGCGTCTCCCCAGAGCCCGCCGGGCACCCCTACGCCCAGGGTGGGCAGCCAGGCCAGTCTAGGGGTGTGTCCTCCAAGACACACCTCAGGGACTCCCTCACCCCAGGCCCAGCTGCTTCTATGGCACCTGCTGCCTTCGGGGCATGTCCTACTCCATCGGGTTTCTGCGCTTCTGCAAGCAGGTGAGTGCCCGGCCCTTCCCAGCCACCCTCTGACCGCCGCTCAGCGCCCACTGTGCTGGGGGTCCCTCGGCCCCTCCCCCGTCCCCTTACTCTCCTCCCCCACCCCCAGGCCACGTTGCAGTTCTGCATTGTGAAGCCCATCATGGCCTTGGTCACCATCATCCTGCAGGCGTTCGGCAAATACCACGACGGGGACTTCAAGTGAGGCCAGGCTGGCGTGCGGGCACGGAGGGGGTGGGCGGGCCGGCCTGGGGAGCACAGGGGAGGTAGGCAGGGCTCAGCACAGGGCTCAGCAAGGGCCAAATCTCCTCCCCCTCCTCCTCCTGGGAAAGGGCCGGGGGCAAGGCCATGGCAAACAGACCCTTGCCACACATGTGCCCTGGAGACTCCAGGGCTTCGCGGCCCCAGCGCTACACCACAGCAAGGCCACTGGAGGGCGAGCGTGGATTTAAAGGTGCTCGGGCCCAGAGACCCACGCTCTGCGCTGGCCCGGCCCCTGCCCTGGGTCCACACGAACGCCTCACGCGCCTGCGTGCGCATGCTCCCGTGTGCGCAGGCGCACGCATGCTCCCGTGTGCGCAGGCGCACGCATGCTCCCCTGTGCGCAGGCGCACGCATGCTCCCCTGTGCGCAGGCGCACTCATCCTTACACGCACATGCGCATGTGCAGACACACGTGCTCTCACATGGGGACGGGCAATGAGCATGTGCACGAGTTCACACCGTTGACATGCGCACGAAACCCTCACGCGCGACTGTGGGTCCACGACGTAGGGGGCCGTTCCCGTGCCTGGGAGGGTAGAGAGGGGAGGGGCAGCAGGGCTCCTGCCTGGAAAGGGGCAGGATCTAGAGACGACGCCCTGCAACCAGCTCCTCTGCCGTTCCCGGAGGGTGCCATCTGCAGGCCCTGGAGGGAGGGTCCGGGTCTGATCCACTGCCGGGGCCCAGGCTGGGGGCCCAGGCCAATAGCACAGCTGGCAGGGTGAGAAGGGCACGGGGGTGCGGGCCCACCCTCACCACCGGACCCGGCTCTGGCCCCCAGCATCCACAGCGGTTACCTGTACGTCACCCTCATCTACAACGCCTCCGTGAGCCTGGCCCTCTACGCCCTGTTCCTTTTCTACTTCGCCACCAGGGAGCTCCTGCGGCCCTTTGAGCCTGTCCTCAAGTTCCTCACCATCAAGGCCGTCATCTTCCTCTCTTTCTGGCAGGGTGGGTGGGGCTTCTGAGGCAGGGGCTGGAGCCCAGAGAGATGCCCCAGCTGTAGCCACGTCAGCAGGCGGCCCTCACAGCGGGAGGCCATCAAGCCCCTGGCACGGGGGAGATGGTGGGCTCCCCACCCGGCATGTCTGGCCTGATGTGTGGGGGAGGGGCCATGCGGGGGGCGGTGGAGCCCTGTCCGCAGCGGGCCCTGGGCCAGGCTCTGGGCACCGCCAGACCCCCACTTCTCAGGGGACGGTGAGGGGTGGGGCCAGGGAGATGTCAGAATAAGCGCTCGGGGAGTTCTTGGATGTCCGCTGTGCCAAGGCCCCGGCTTTGGAGGCTCCCATCCCCTCTGGACCTCAGACCCTGCAGACCCCCGCCAAGCCCAGGAGGCCGGCCTCAGGGGGACTCTTGGCTGCGATTGGCTGCAGTCCAGCCTCCTGTCTGGGGCAGGCACCTGACTGGCCATCACCATCCCCCAGGGGTGCTGCTGGCCATCCTGGAGAGGTGTGGGGTCATCCCTGAGGCCCAGGTCATCGATGGGAGCAGGGTGGGGGCCGGCACGGTGGCCGCCGGCTACCAGAACCTCATCATCTGCATCGAGATGCTCTTTGCCTCCGTCGCCCTGCGCTACGCCTTCACCTGCCAGGTGTACTCGGAGAAGAAAGAGCACTCGCCAGGTATTCGGGGCCCCGGCAGCCCCGGGCGGGGGTGGGGAAGGTGGCTGTGGTGCACCTGGACCATCACAGGGTGGGCCTGAGGTGGGCCTGACCAGCCCCGTCCACCCTGGGCCCTCCCAGCACCATGTCTCTGTACCCCATCTTGCCCACGGGCCCTGGGAATGTCGACTTGATGGGCAGGGAGATGGCCCCACGGAGGACCCAAGTTCCAGACGGGTGCCTCACCTGCACGTGGTCCAGGGGAAGAGACCAGGCGGGCCGGCGGGCAGGCGGGCTGAACTCTGAGTGAGATGGGCTGGACCTGATGTTTGGGCCCCCCAGGGTCCCTCGGTGATAGGGGGTTGGCACAGCGCCTGAGCCCGGGGGCCCCAGCAACCATACCCAGGTGCCTGGACCAGCCTGACCGGAGAGACCAAGGGCTGGCTGGTGCTGGGGTCCCTAAAGAATGGCCCGTTTGGGTAGGGGTGGCCTGAGCCTGGACCGGTCAGCCTGGAGTGGGCGAGGGTGTGAAGGGTTCACACCAGGGCGGAGAGAAGATGGGGGCCAGCTCACGGCGGTCTCTCTCTGCCACCCCTGGCAGGGGGTCTGGGTTGGGACAGCCCCAGTGCTGGGCTGGGGTGGAGAAGCTGGGCTGGGATTCCGGGGTCCTAGGAGTCACCCTCTGCTGGCCGAAGCCAGGGCCTGGAGATGCAGGAGCCCCGGCCCTGGCTAGCCCCGAGGCTGGTGGGGAGAAGGGTCAGGGCCCGGGGTCTGGGTGCGTGGGGGTAGATGATGGGGCGCGGGGAGCGTGCCAGCCCACCCGCTGCCTGTCGCCAGCCCCCACGGCGCCCATGCAGAGCATCTCCAGCGGCCTCAAAGAGACCGTGAGCCCGCAGGACATCGTGCAGGACGCCATCCACAACTTCTCGCCCACCTACCAGCAGTACACGCAGCAGGCCACACACGAGGCCCCGGGACCCGGCCCGGGCAGGGACCCCTTGCCCAGCGCCCACCCTGGCACGGCCAGTGGCTCCGGCAGGGGCAGGAAGAGCCGCAACACGGAGAAGAGGACGCTGATCCCCACGGAGGAGCTGTAGGGGGTCCTGGGGTCAGCGGCCGCGTGGCCACCGGGAAAGGACAGGGCCCCTCTCCCAGCGACCCTCTTGCCAAAGGTCAGGCTCTCCTGGGCCCCTCCTGCCAGGCCCGTGGAGCCCACTCGGCCCGTCCCACCTCTGGCCGGTGGAGCAGGTCGCTTGGTAGCCCTTCCAGGCGCCCCGGGGCCGCACCATCGCCTGCTGGGCCCTTGGCCTCAGAGGAGGGCACCTGAGCCTACCTGACAAGCCCGGGGACCTGCCGGGCTCCCCTAGCCATCGGCTCAGGTGGCCTCCCTGGATGGACAGCTCCCGGGCGGGGCTGGGCAGCCCGGAGCTGCGGGCCTTGCGGGCAGGGGGCAGGGTGGCCCCGTGGAGGAAGGGCTGGTGTGGCTGCTGGGAGTCTGGGAGGGGCTGGGGCCACCGGTGGAGGGCTGTGGCTTCCTGGTGAACTACACTTATTTATGCATAAACAGCCTGGGTTTTCTAGTGACTCTAGTGGCCTATGTTCCTGCAGGGTCAGCGCTCTAATGAACGGACCACAGTGAGGTAGACGGATGAGACCCATCGTGCGAAGTCTGGGTGCAGCGGGGAGGGTCCCCATCCACTCTGGGGCCGCGGGCCACAGTAGCAGCTCAGAGCAGGCAGGCAACGAGCTCCGACTAGAGCCGAGATGGCCTGACCCGCCGTGCGCACGGCTGTGTGGTCCGGAGCCTTGGCTCCCCCAGTTCAAGGCCCCGTGCCAGCCCCACCCGAGGAGGGGGCTGGCGCCCAGGAGCCTGGGACGCAGGAGGCGGAACAGGACAGGGGGAGTGAGGGTGGGCCCTGGACGTCGGGAGGCCCCACGTGGGAAGGGGACGGCGGCGGGTTGTGAGCCTCGGTCCGTCCAGTGTGGCCGGGGTGCTCAGTAGGGTGGGGCGGGAGCCGGGGAAAGGTGTCGGGTGGTGCGCCGACGGGCAGGCGTGCGGAGCTGGCAGCGCTGCGGCAGGAAGGCCCGGGCACCACCCAGCCACGACCTTCCCCGCCTCCCGGCCGCCGGCTCCCATGGTACCCAGGGAGAGAGGGAAAGGCACTGAGGGTCTCAGACTCAGCAGGGCAGGAACCAGCCTACTGTTTCCAGGGCAGAGTGGGGTCACCCCTGTCCCCTTGTTCCTTGGGCCTGGGGCACGGGACTCAAGGCCAGCGGCCTCTCCCAGGGCCCAGCCCGGCTGCCTGACAAGATAGGCCGGCCTCCTCTCTGCCGCCAGCTGGGAGGTCCCCCATCTGCGTTACCACGCCCTCTGCCGAGGCCCAGCTCGGGCCCCCACGTCTGCCAGCTGGTTTGCAAGCGGCCACGGGGCCCCCAGAGACCCGCGGACCCGGGAGGGAGGTTTTCTGGAGGCTGCAGGGCAGAGGCCCTGCGGTGTGAGCCAGGGGAGGCGGTGCTGCCCCAAGGCCCTCGTCTGGAGGGGCCCTGCTTTGGGGCCTGAGTTGCCCAAGGCTGTGTACCCAGAGCATGTGGGCCAGGGCCGCCTTCTGGAGACCCCGACGCAGCGTGCGGTCCTGGGGTGCTCTGAGGCGGGCTTGGCGCTCTGGGAGCACCCGCCGTGTGCCAAGGACCGGGCCGGCAGTGCCACACACGCGACCCTCACGACGGCCCCAGGAGGGTGGCTGAGGCCCAGGGAGGTTGAGCCGCTTGCCTGAGGTCGTGGAGCTGGCAAGAGGGGCCGCTTGCCCACTGGTCCCAGCCCCACGGGCCCCTGTGCCCGTGGCCAGGCTCTTCTGACCTAACAAAGTCAAGCAGTGAGGATGACACACCTGCAGGTGAGACAGCGCCTCAGAGCAGGTCAGAGGGGCTGCCGGCCTCACGGGCCTGGCCCTGCTGACAGGGAAGCGTGGGTGCTCCGAGGAGGGCACCGCGGGCCACCTCTCCGTCTCTGACAAGAACCAGGCTTCCTATTCCGGGCCGCACTGCGGGGGCCAGGGGTGGCCACGGAGGCCGGTTGTCTCACCCGCGTGCTCTGGCCTCGGTGTTCTCACCTGTGAAAGCGCCCCAGCGGTCCACGCCGAAGGGTGGTGGCCCCCAGAGCGGCTGGGCGGCCTGGGGGCAGGAACCCTTTAACAACCTCCGTGGAGCCCAGCGCCAGGCGGGGTCTGTGCCTCCCCAGCCTGCACCCAGAGGCTGCTGCCAGCTCCGGTCTCAGGGACACACCCAGGGCTCTCCCAGGGCTGCTGCGGGGGTCTGCTCGGCTTGGGGCAGACAGCGAGCGCACCGTGCCGAGCGCGTCTGTCCCCGGACCTAATTCCACAGAAGGGAGCTCGGGGGCTCGGGGGGAAGGAGCCGGCGGAAGCTACGCGGAAGCTGGGGTGGGGCTCAAGCCCAGCAGCTGGCGCTGAAGCACAGTCCCTTGGTTACGAGGTGCCACCCTGGTCAGCCCGGCAGAGGTGGGGCAGGAGGGCTGCCAGTGTTCAGAAACCCCAGCGAGCAGCAGTTCTCCTTGCAAGCCTGATCCTCCCTCAGAGGCCAAGGCCAAGTGCTGACCCACCTGACCCTCGAAGGTCAGTGGGGTAAGGAGGGGGCAGCATCCCCCGAAGACGAGGCGCCCGCTCCCCCACCAGCAGGCCCAGGTTGGCCGGGCCCCCGGCTCTGGCTTTCAGGGGAGTCTGCTTACTGGCTTTGCCCCCCGCCCCAGGCAGACCCCACCTCTCCCACCCCCTGCGAGCTGACCGCAGAGCCCCAGCCAAGAGAGCTGCCCGGGGAAGGGGGGCCGCGCCCACCGACAGGGGCTCCTCGTCAGGGCAGCAGGGGCCTCGGGAACCCCCACCCACCACCCAGAAAGGGAGCCCTCCACGCGCAGCCCTGGAGACCCACTCACAAGCAGCATCCGACGGTGACCCCGCCCCCGGGGGGGCCACAGCCACGGGGGCTGGGACGGGGGGGGGCAGCGCGGGCAGCGGCCCACAGCCCCCCGGGCCGGGGAAGAAGGGAGGGTTGGCCCAAAGCACCAACCGTGCAGCAAAACAACGTGAAACCAGAAAACTCTTTATTGAAAGGTACAAAAGCGTCACGGCAGAGATGTACAGCAATAAATTAGGTGTGGCCGGGAGGGGACAGGCGGGCGCGGGCCGCGCGCCACACCACAGGGGCCACGACATAGGGTCTCTCCTCAATAATTTATATCATGATAAAAGCAGCACAGAAATAAATATTGAAATGAAACTGCTGAGTGGCCAGAGGTGCGGGAAACAGGAGCGGGGCCTTCGCAGGGCCCTGTCGCCCGGGACGGCGAGTGAGCCGGAAGCACGGGGGATGGGAAACCAGCCCCCCCGGCCAGGGGGCCGTGCCTGTTTTCTTAAATTAAAACATCCATATATTAAAACTGTGACAATGAAATTTCAACGCTCTGAGGAGGGGAGGGCTCACGCCGGTCTCCCAGGCCTGGTCCCGGGGAGCGGAGGCTGCGGGATCCGGTGCTCGGAGAGCCCGGGCCGCCCGCCCGCCCGCCCCGCGGGGCACCGGGCCGGGCACGACCCAAGGGCAGCGCGGGGCGGAGGGCGGCCGACTAGAGAAGCCAGGCGCGAGCGGCGGTCCCACTCCCGGGCAGCTCTGCCCTAGAGAGACTTACAGTATCAAATAGGAAGAAAAGGTACGAAAATCTGTACGATAAAATGTGTATATAATTTTATATATATATATACTTTTCTCTCTTTTAAATACCCCCATGGTCCTTATTGATATCCAATGTGGATTACCTACCATGGCTATGGTATCAACAGCTTCTTTACACACCGGCCGTGGCTCCGGAAGGACCCAGACGCCCCAGACCCTGCACCTTCTCCCAGGACAGGGGGACGCTTTTGGGCTGTAGCCCTTGGGGCCCTCCCCCATCCCCCCACTCCTCCCGGGACGGCCGGCACCCTGCGCGGGGGCTTCGCAGCTTGCTGGGGGGCTCACTCAATGGTGGGAGGCAAGCCAAGAGGAAACCACGAGCTGCAGCCCAGGGCTTCTGGCCTGTGGTGGGCTCGGGGCTCGCCGCCCACCCCTCG
The DNA here is from genome assembly GCF_026419965.1 of Kogia breviceps. Taxonomy (NCBI): domain Eukaryota; kingdom Metazoa; phylum Chordata; class Mammalia; order Artiodactyla; family Physeteridae; genus Kogia; species Kogia breviceps. Next base: position 90,112,295 of record NC_081323.1, read on the forward strand.
GGCCCGGCATCTTCCCAGGTGGGGCAGGAAGGGGCGGCCCCTGCCTAGCCACACGGGAAGCCCCGCAGCGGCTCTCTGGGAAAGGACACCGCAGCAAAGGCCCCGCAGTCATCAGTGGCTCTGAGTGCCAGAAAGGAAGAGCAGGTGAAGAAGGGTCCAGGCGATGATTCAGCACCAAGGTTGCAGAGTCCCCGTGTCCTCTGCCGACATACCGTCCGAGCGCTCCCGGCAGCTGGTCCTGGCCACCTTTCCAGCCCAGTGCCGCCCCCACCATCACCTCCCCCCACCATCCACACGCCTCTTTCTCCAACCCCCCTTCTCCCTGCTCTCAGCTCCTCCGGCAGCAGGACCCACAGGCAGGACCACGGGCGCCACTGCCCAGCTCCGTGGCCCGCGCCTGAGGCCACCGCCGCCGCCTTCACACCTGTTCCACACGGGACATAGGGCCCCCCTCCCCCTCCCCGGCCAGGCGGCTGCTTCTCAACGGGGACCTGCCCGAGGTCACCCAACACAGGGAGGAAAGCCCAAGGCTCACCCGAGCCCCATTAACAAGCCGCTCGCTCCCCAAGGCCCCCAGAACTACTGGCACACTGACGGGAGGACGGGTACACGTGCACGTTTGCACACACTCGTGTGTACAGGCTCGCGCACGCTCTCATGCACGTGCAGCCCTTCCTCCACCCACTCACGGGGCACAGGCCTCTGGCTGAGGCTGAAGCAGGATCGCAGGGTGTTCAGACCCCTTGGGGCACGGTTCCTCCCGGGGCACCCGGGGGGCAGTCAGGGCGGTGAGGGGGTCCTGCCCTGGCTGGGGGGCCGAGCAGGGGACGGACGCGCTGCTCGCGTGAGGGGCAGAGGACGTCTGGGCCGGGAACCTCCCCAGGACCTTCCTTCCACACATCCCAACTCCCCCAGTGCAAGCCAGAGCCCTGGAAACAGCCCTGAGCGAGGCGGCAGGGCCCAGGGGCAGGTGGGACGCGTGGGCGCGCGCGTGCGCAGAGCAGGTGGCACTCGGGCGCCTACTCTCTGCCAGCCGCGGCCCGAGCCCCGCACGGGTCCGCGATTTGACTCCGGTGTGAAGGGCCTGCTCCCCGCGGGACCCCCGACCAGCAGCCCGTGGCCCCGGCCCTCAGCCAGGCACTAGGAGGCGGCCGAGAAGGGCACGGAGGTGGAGGAGACGCCGGCGGACTTGACGCTGGTGATGACGCTGGTGGCGGCCACCCGGGTGGGCGTGACGGGGCCGCGGGCCACGGTGCGCGCGAAGGCCTGCAGGGCCTCGTACTTGGAGCGCAGGGCGTCCAGCTCGAGCCTCATGCTGCTGTTCTCGCGGGCCAGCTTCTCCACCTCCTGCTGCAGCTCCCCGCGCTGGCGCTCCAGCTCCTCCTTCTGCGTCACGCGCTTGATGCGGCAGCTGGCCGCGTAGCCGCGGTTCTTGAGCGTGCGGCGCCGCTGCTTCAGGCGGACCACCTCCTCCTTGGTGAGGCCGCGCAGGTGCTGGTTCAGCTCCCGCACCGACATGGACACCAGCTCATCGTCGCTGAGCACCGGGGCGTTCTCGCCCGCCTCCTTCTTGACCTGTGGGGCCGCAGCGTGCGGTCAGGGCGGGGACTGGAACACACGCCACGGGCGCCGCGCCGGGGCTCGGCTCCTTCCGCCTCTGCGCCCCGGGCCGGCCCGCCCTCCACCCGGGAACGGGGACGGGCGCCGCGGGGTCGCCCGGCATCCTGCACGCGGTACGGGGCAGGGTGTCCCCTAGGGGGTCCGTTGGCCATGCCCGGCCGAGAGCCGGTCGCCCGCCGTCGCCCAAGCCCCACGAGGCCGCTGCCCGGCTGTGCTGCCCCTGGGACTCTCCAGTGCCCGGTGCGGGGCTGACGGCAACCCCTCCTTCGGCACCCCGCAGGCCGGTGGGAGAAGGCTACGTGGACCCAGCGGGACCCCAGGAGGCGCCTGGAAGCGCACAGCCCACAGATGCACAGAGAGCCGACTCCGGCCAGACGCAGCTCTGCTCCTAAGCGGGGAAACGGCCAGCCCCAGGGAGGCAGCCCCAGGCGCGGACCCCCGGCGCCAGGCCCGGAGCTGCAGCGCCCGCTCACGGGCACCCCACCAGGGGCTCTGCAGAACCAGACGCCACCCTGCCCACGTCCGGGGCCGGGCTGACAAGGATGTCCTGGCTGGTAGGCACCCACCCCTCCACCCCTCCACCGCCAGACGCCAGAGCCGGCGTCTCCCGCGGCCACAGCCCCCGGCTCTGGCATCACTTCTCCTGAAGGTACTTCCTCCAGTCCACGGCCCCTCCCCACACCCGGTGACAGGCTTCCTTCCTCAGCTCTAGGGCGGCCCCGGGACGGGGGCTTCAGGGGCCGGGAGGGACCTTCCTGGGCCTGGGCCCGTCCCACCCCCTTACCTTCAACGCCTTGTTCGCTTTGGGATTAGTCGTCATAACCTGGGTACAGTCACCCGGACAGAACCGCTTGGAAATGGTAACTGAAAATCACAGAGCACAGAAGCGAGGGGGATGAGTTCCTGGCTGGGCACAGGGCAAGCTGCGGTCACAGGTGACCCAAAGCAGGGACGGCCCCCTGCAGGGACGCCCCGAGGAGGCTCGGCTCCGCGCTCTGCACTGTCCAGTCACAGCACCCTGAAAGCAGGGGCATCCTGGTGGGCCTGAGCCGCTGCCCAGGGGGCCCGGGAGGACACCTGGCCACACCCCCAACTCCAGCAGCAGCCCGCAGAGTGGCCTGCATGCACCATGTCTGGGGCCTGGCAGCCACACGGCTGTGCCACGCTGCCCCCACCCACTGGGCCTGGGCCACGAGCCTCGGCCCCGAGCTAGACGTCTGCACCTGTGGCAGGACGCCACGTTCAGGGGTCCCACTGCGCAGCAGCAAAGCCCCCTCCCGAAAGGCCACACCTAGCCCCTGTGAATCGCCACTGGCTCCAGGGACAGCCCCTGCCCCGGCAAGACCCCATCACTCTGGGCCCACCTGGCCCCCCGAGGGGTCCGGGGGGGAGCCCCTGGCTTGCTGAGCTTACCCCAAATACAGGCGGGGGCAGCCCGGTGCCCGCCCTGGCCAGGCCCCACCCTCCCCAGCAGACCTACCTCCGCCAAGGGCACTGCAGCTGTGACATCACCACCTTCACCTAGGCTGCCCCACAGCCATGACCTGAGGCCCAGAGCGTGGGCGGGGGCTCTGTACGCCAGCCAGCCTGCGACCCAGCCTGCGACCCCGGGAGGTGGGAGCCTCCACCTCCAGAGCTCACTGACCGTCTGGCGGGAGCCGTCTCTGCCGCGCCGCCCGCCAGCCCCCGCCGCCCGCCCCGCCCTTCTCGTTTTCGTGTCTGCATTGTGTCACACATTCTAATCATTCATGAAAAAGCCAGCCAAAGCATCCCAAGCATGATTCCCCTCTGATAGTTGCCATGGCGACCTTGGGACGTAGCCAACCCCCTATGGTCGTCATGGAAACAGAGAAGCCCACAGCAACAATGGCTTGGGGCAGGCGGAGCAGACAGCGCAGGTTGTGGGGCAGCAAGCAGGCCCCTCGTGTCTGCGGCCGGGGAAGGCGTGGGGAGGACCCGGCCCGACTCGCTGGTGCACCGTGTCCCAGCTTACAGGGTCGGGGTCTGCCCCCCAAGTTCCGAATGCCGGACGAGGTGAACTGAGCAGAGAGAATGTCAGAGAAACACCCAAGGAGGGTCTTGGGGCCAGAGATGGAGCCACGGCAAAGTCTCCACCTCAAGGTGAGGGAGACCTGGGTGGACGGCCTTCCCCTGCGGCCCTGAGAACCTCGCTGTAGCACTGCCTGGACCCTCCCCACCCACCCTGCCTCCGCGGCCCGCCACCCTTCACCACCAGAGGGTCTCAGCACCCAGACCTGTGGACCCCTGGCTGCCCCCGGCAACAGAGCCACTCTCCCGGGCGCTGGTGCGGGACAGCAGGACGGCAGCAGGGCCAGTATGGCCTCCGGGGGCAGTCGTGCCCCTCTGTGCTCCTTGCAGCTACACGTGTGCTCGAGACAGACACGCAGCCTCTCCTGGGGCAATCCTAGCAGGGAAGTAAGAGCTGCTTCCTGACTGTGGCTTGACCCCTGGCATCTGGGGGGACCCAAGGGTGCCTCACAGGCCGCCCCTCCCTCCAGTGCAGGGGTCAGCGCTGGGCTGGAGAAGCCACCGGGAGGGCTGGTGGGCCAGGCGGCTGGGAGGCCATGAGAAACTTCTCCACTTCCAGCGAGGAGGAGCCGCTATCATTCCAGCTCGCTCCCAGCACGCCAGGGCATAGCTGGGCGGTGAGTCACCAGCTGTTTACAGAGCTGGGCTCACATTCCCACAGACTGAGGCCCCGCCCACCCACCCGGACCAGCTCCCACCCGGTGGGAAAAGGAAAGGGGGGGCCTCCGCTCGGATCCTGAGCGGACCCTCAGTAACCTACTGGCCTGGCCGGGACCCAGGCACCTTCAGGGCAGGGTCACCTCCCCTGGGGACCTGCCCACCGTGACACTGCCTGGCGGGTCACCCATTCCCAGGATGTACACAGGCCTGGCCTCAGCACCCCATGGGCTCGGCCCCCTGCCCTCTGCACAGGTCCCATGAGCTCAGGCGCCCTTGTCCACCAGGCCAAGGTCGCCCGGGCAGACCCTCAGGCCACATCCACCGGCTCTGAGCCCACCTCGTCCACCACCTGGGCTACTGGGGCCCAGGACCACAGGCGAGGAGCCCCAGCAGAGATGGGAGAGAGTGGTCCGGCTGGGGTCCCAGCCGAGGTCTGACCTCAGGGAGCTTTCCTCAGTTCTCAAGCCTTCTGTGTCCAAGCAGATGGCGTGAATGCGTGTAAATATGGAGCCGAGGGGCTGGCCACCAGCTGGGGGTGATGAAGCAGACCCCCTTCTCTCTGTGGGTCTCGATCTTCCCTTCTGAAAAATGAGGGGGTCAGAACCAAGGGCCCCAGTGCCAAATGTCCTGAGCTGGGCCACGCGGGTGACGCCGCAAGAGACACTCCGGCCGAGGGCCGCGCTCTCAAGCCCCCGGGCTGCAGGGCCTGCGCCAGCACCCGGCCCTGCGGAAAGGTGGCAAGGCCGGGGCGGGAGCAGACACCCAGCGCCCTGCTCAGCATCGTGACCCCCACTGCCTGGGCTCTGCCCCCGCCCCAGGGACCTGCTCCTCCGGGCCGGAGCCTGCCCGAGGGGCTCACGCCAAGTCAGGGCTGCAGGCCCAGGGCCAGAGGGCCCTTCGGCGGACTCGGTGCAGGGACAGGAGCGGCACGGTTACTCACCTCTCGCCCAACACCCAAAACACACCAAGTATTGACCTCACGTCACTTCAGATTTCAGAAAAACAACAGCTCGCTCTTGGAAAGAGGTTCGGAGAAGAGTTTTGTGGGTGTGAAGAAGAGTTTATAAAGCAACTGATTTTGAAACAACTGCCCTAAAAGGGTATTTGTGAACCACGGACCATCAGGCAACCTCACAGGCCAGCAGAGCTCACGCGGGACGAACTGCTTCCTGGGACCCGGCTGGGACCCGGCTGGGGTGGGAGACGGCAGCCGGGCACGGGCAGGGGTGCTCGGCGCCTGCACCGCCGCACCGGAGCCTGGTCACCCCACACGCCTCTCCAACAGTCCCGCACCAGGACGCCCGGGCACTGCGTCCCAGCCGTCAAGTAACAGAACCTGGCGACACCGTGTGCAGAGAGCCCCTGGGCTCGTCCTGGTGGGGCCACCCCAGAAGCTCGGTGGCCACCGCTAGGCTGGGAGCCCGGACGGCGGGGCTGCCCTCCGCTCGCCCCCTCCCCAAGCCCTGAAGGAGCTGCTGGGCCAGACAGCGTGCAGCCAGCACTTCTACCCTAGAACACCTTCCAGGCGCCCGCCAGCCTAAGGCTGCTTTTCAACGCAAAGCTGGAAACTCCGTTCTCACGTATAGCTGAACGCGGAAGAGGGCCTCCTCTCTAGGAAAAGGGAACCCCGGCGGACTAGACAGAGGCAACCAGGTGGCCGCATGGACTGGAGGGCCTCCGGGAGCTGGGGCGCCCCTCCCCTTCTGGGCCCATTGGGAACGGGGCAGGGCAGGTGGGCCAGGTCTCACAGTTCAGGACTGACCCTCCAGAAGGCAGGTGAGCCTGGGCCAGGATCACTTCTTCCCTTCCCTCTCACACGCCCCTTCCTCGGCCGTGACCTAGCTCCTGAGGTCACTGGCGGCCTGGCCAGCCCCCGTGCGCGCCGGCCCTCGTGGGGCTGGGCCGGGGTCCAGGGCCCGGGGGACGTCTTCTCCACCAGGGAAGCCAGTGGCTGACAGGAGCACTGACCCACCCGAACAGCCCCGGGTTTAGATCACCTCGGAGCAAAGGAGGTTTTAGAGTTTCAGATTCTCGCCCAGACTGGACGACCGGCCCACTTGCCCAGACGGTGAGCTGGAGCGTGAGAAGCCGCGTCTCTGATACTGAGCAGGGTGGGCCCTCGGAACACTCCTGTCCGGCCCGGGCCCCTCAGCCCAAGACCAGCGGACGAGCAGCCCTCCCATTCCCAGGCCTCGGGGGCTCAGGTCAGAGGGGCGGGGAGGAGAAGGGGGGAGGGCAGGTTCCCACTCCCACGGCCGAGAGCAAACCCCAAAGCCAGAAGCCACCGTGATGCGGCTGCCCCCGCTCTGGGGGCTGGGGACCTTCTCACGAGAGACCCCAGGCCGAGTGCCCCTCTGGGTGGCCGCACAGCGGGCACGTATCTGCCAGACAAGCGCACATCGACTCATCCCACGAACGAATGAGCCGAAGGCAGGTCCCAGAACCAGAAGGGCTTCCACCGCCCAGCCCCAGCTCCCCAAGACAGGGTGTGTGTCCTGCCGCACCTCTACGAGCACCCCACCGGCCCGGCCCGCACCGAGCCTCCAGGCTGGCCCTGGCCGGCCGCCCTCCGGCAAGACGTGACTGTCTGCCTGCCTCGGAGGACGTCTGGTCACCTTGCCTCTGCAGCCCGAGGAAGCTGTGTCATCCTGGCTACGTCCAGAGGTGACTCAGGCAGCCGCCAGGGTGACAGTCGGCTGAACGCCGCCCCGCACCCGCCATGCCCCGTGCCTCTCCGCTCCTGCCACCCAGCTTCAGGCCAGGCCCTGAGCCCCTCAACCCCCCGGCCGGTCCCCACTCTGGCTTCTGTTCTCCCCCAGCCCGGCTGTGCCATGCAGGGCTCCAACCAGCCCAACCTCCCGAGTCCAGCCAGGGATGCCCCTGGAGAGCCCACAGCCTGCACAGGCCCCGGAGGCTCACCCTCGCTCCACACCTGCCCTCCTCCTGGGTCTCCAGCTCAGATGATGATGGACCCCCAGGCCTCGCCTCTCCTTCCATGCCCACCTGCTAGGCTCGGCCTGCATCACCCTGTAGATGCTCCGGCCCTACAGCACCGCCTGGGCTCAGGCCCCCTGCGTCTCGTCTGTATTCCTATCTCGGTCCCTCAAATGCAGCCCCTCCGAAAAAGCAGGCAGAAGAAGCCCCCCTGCCCAGAGTCCCTCCCGAGCTCGCCTCTCTCCTGACCACCTGTTGCCATGCCAGGCCTCCACCCCTAGCTTCCTGGAGGGCCCCCCAAATCTGTGCTGGGTACTCTCCCACTTCTGAGCCCCCCGCCCTCCCCTCCCCCAACCCTGGCATCACCAGAAAGAGTCCCCTGCCCTCCCTGTGGTAGGTGGGTGCCCCCTCCTGAGCACACATCGAGGGCCGAGCCCAAGACCCGGTCCTTCTGTCCAAGCCCTGCCTCCCTCGCTGGATGGAGAGCAGGACACCCTCTTACCTACCTGCTCCCCCCAACTCCTGGCAGGGGAAAGGTCTGCTGCATAAGCAGGTGTGCTAGCACTGCACTGAAGGGAGGGGGACTGGGGCAGCTTCCACCCTGTCTCCTCTCTGCCCCCTGGCCCAGGGCACCCAGACAGGCAGTGCAGAAAAGCAGGCAGGTGCTGCACAGACCCTGGACACGGGACCCCGCCCCCAGGCAGGGCTCGGGGCTCAGTTTCCTCACATAAAATGTAGTGTGTGTGTGTGTGTGTGTGTGTGTGTGTGTGTGTGTGTGTGTGTGTGTGTGTGTGTGTGTGTGTGTGTGTGTCGGGGCTCAGTTTCCTCACATAAAATGTAGTGTGTGTGTGTGTGTGTGTGTGTGTGTAGACTGAGACCACACAGGTTCATTTCTACCTGCTCTAAAATCCTACAATTTTAAGATGACACTTTCAATTTCCTGAAACTGTAAGAAAGAGGAAACATGACGACTCTGTGACTTATAAAAAGCAAAAGTAAATACCGGAGCAATGCATCTTCCATTAGCAGAGAACAGGGAGGCGGGGAGCAGAGGGGAGGGTGAGTCACTGTTTACTCTCTGAGAAGCAGCTACACAGAGGACGCTCCCAGCTGGCCGGGGCTCCATGTCCCGTGTGGACTGGACCCGACATCCAGAAAGTCCACCCAGAAACCTTTAGACTCGGGAACAGCCAGGACACGGGCAGGAATTCTTGGCTGCCCGAGACTGTGAACAAAATCTGCAGCTGCGGCAGAGACCGAGAGTGAAAGAACGCACCGCGCGGACAAAGAATGGCCCGGAAAACGACCTGGCCCCGAGGCAGCCTCAGCTGCAGGGCTGGAGAAAGGGCCAGAACGCAGCAAGCCCCGGAGCCGACTTCCCCGGTAGCCTCGATTCAACTCCCATTTCTAGCAACCACCTTGAAAGTGAGCGATGCTGAACTTGGAAGCCAGCCCTTAAAGGCCAGCTATGCTCGAGCACAAGAGGCAAACACGCTCTGGGGAGAAGCCTCACTTGTGGTTCTGAGTTAATGTTTTATTTTGGAATAGCGAGAGGTCTAGCTTTAAGTCATAAAAGCAGACACCCTCTACCGAGCTCAGACTCACACATTCCTACTGGACCCAGGGAGAGAAGTTCTCAGGTGTCAACCATCCAGGATGCAACAAGCTGCAGGTGTGCCCCACCCATGGCACAGCCCACCTTCAGCTTCCCAGGCCCTCCCACCGGCTTAGACAAATGATTTTTTAAAAAGCGCCATCCCCCTGAAGACATCAGGCTTGGAGACCGGGCTCCAGAGACAGCACACATGGCGCACAGCCGTACTTCATTAAGACACCTGTGCAGCAACCGCTGTGCGGGCAAAACCTCGCCAATGCCAAAAAAGGGGCAAGGGGAGGGCAGTGGGGCCGCCAAGCCACACTGCGGGGGAGCCACTGATCTGTCACCATGGGCTGGGTGTGGGCACGAGAGTCGCAGGAGCTCCCGAGTGAGGCCAGGAAGCTGGCCTTAGGGGGTGGTGCGTGCTGGTCAACTCTGAATGAACTGATAGGGGGAAGATCTCACTTCTGCCTGGGCTACCAGGGCCATGGGGAAGGTAAACAAGAGCATAATCATTAACACACGAAAGACATCAGGGGACTTCCAGCAACCCGAACACCCAGTGCTCCGGGAATGTGGGCAGAACGTGGGCAAGGGCCGCTTGGGTGAAGACTCCAGGACACGTGGCGCGTGAGGATACTACAACGGGAGACAGGAGACAGAGGGCAAAGCGATGTGCTTTTCCAACGCAGAGCCGGGGCCGGAGCCCAACTCTTCCCTCCACTCCCGGGTTCCGGAGAAGGTGTGTGGAAGCAGGCAGACTACGGACACATCATCTGTGTCCTGAACTCGGAAGAGGCACCGAAGGACCCGCATCAGTTAGAAGGGATGGAGACCCCCATTCACAGAGGAGAAAAACAAGCCGCGAGCCATGGGGTTCGGGAAGTGACGCGTTCGCCGTCCCCCTCCCCACCCCAAGCTCCCCCACCGAGGCCTCCCTCCTTGAACCCCGGCAGGTCGGCGGCTCGGACCGCGACCTGGTCGGCGAGGCCCCTTCTCTTCGCCCTGACCAACCTCGGCGCGGAGGGGACCCGGGCGCGGGCAGCGCAGGCCGGGCCTGAGCGCCACCGGGGCGGGACCGCGCGGCCGAGCCGGGCAGCGCCCAGGTGCGCGAGGCCTGAGTCGCCCCGGTCGCCACGCGCTCCCCGGCACGTGGTCCCCGCTTTCCCCGGAGCTTATCTCCGGGGCCTGAGAGCAAAACAGGTGGGGCGAGCCGGGAGGGGGCACCGGGCCCGCCGAAACGCCGCGCTCCCCACCCGGCCCTCTCCCGGCCCGCCCTACGCCCGCCGACTCCGGACACGGGGTGGGGGTCGGGGGTGCGCTCCTCCTCCCCACAAGGAAGGCCCCCAGCCCGCGCGGCGCGCTCGGGAAGGGACACCTGACGGCAGGTGCGCCGGCCGGGTCGGGGTCCCGGGGTCCGGCCCAATTTGGTCACGGGTCCGAGGGGGCCGTGACTCAGCGGCTGGCGCCCCCGGCCCGGCCCCCCGACCCCTGGCCCAGCCCTGCCCGGCAGCTCCTCACCTGGCGTCGCGCGGGGGGCGCGGGCGCGCGGCGGCTCCTCGCGGGCACGCGCTCTCCTCGCGCTCGCGCTCACTCTCGCGCTCCCCGTCGGCCACCGCCTCCGCCGCGCGCTCCGGCTCGGACTTCGCGAAGAACAACAAGTCCCCCCCGCCGCCCACCGCCCGCCGCCAGCGCGCCCGCCCGGCTCCCCAGCATCTGACACCGCTTCCGGGATCGGCGTCGGCGCGCGTCACGCCGCACCGCCCACCGCGCGCACCGCCCCCGCCCACCCGCCGCGCGCGCGCCAGCGCCCCGCCCACCCGAGGCACCGCCCGCTGCCGCGCGCCGACGACCCGCCCCAAGGTTCCTACCAGCCAGAGGCTCCGCCCCTGCGCCCACCTGTGCAAGGAGGGCAGGCGGTACCTATGACCGCAGGTGCAGTGCGCGCTGCGTGGTGGTGGCTCCGGCGTGCGCTGCGCCCCACACGTGGCGGCAGTCGTCCCCATACGTCGAACCGAGCCGGGAGCACCCCCATTCTCCCTCGAGCTCGCCCTCTCTCAGCTCGGGGGAAGGGCAGGCTCCTGTTTGGACTCCGCATTTGTATTCTCCAGTTGGCCTCCCCTGACCCTAACCCTAAACACCCCACCGCCCACCCCCCGCTCATCCCTTAGCCTCACCAGGGCCCTCGGAGACCCCGCCCTCCCCAGGAGTGGTCGCAGCGGGAGCCCGTGTCTGGGGACGGTCTAGTGGTCTCATCACAAGAGGAGATGGGTCCATGGACACACACATCTCCCTGTCTGCGGGGTAGGCCGGCCCCACAAATGAGGAAAGGGCACCTGGCGTCCCCTCCTGATAGGAACCCCTATCTTTCTTTTGATTTCCCCTCTTGACCAAGATGTGAGTAAAGAGAACAATTTCTCTTCTATCGGAAAGAGGACAACATAAAATGGTGATAAATGGCTTCAACCCATAGCCTCTATGTCTAGGGGTCCAAGACCCCTGGAACAGTGCCCACCTAAGGCCCAGCTGATTGTTGCCATGGGAAAACAGACCCAGCAAAGGCAGAACCAGGATGCTGCCCCGGCCTCAGGTCAGGGCCACCCCAGGAGAGGAGAGCCTCTGCGGGCTGCAGATGGAGGACAGCCTGGCCCACTCCCCCCTCCCCAGCACCTGGATGGAAGGCCAAGCCCCTGGACGGTTTCTGGATCCTTCTCAGAAATAATAATGAGGCCACAAGTCTGAGTTCTGAGTAGAGAACAGGGAAAAATGCCGAGGCTCTGGGAGAGGGGGGCAGGCCTCCCACCATCTCAGGCCCCTCAGGGAACGGGAGAAAGTGCCGAGAGGTTTGCGGGTCTTGCGTTTGCAGTCGGTACCACGGGTGGGCTTCCTTCTGAGTGACCTGCTCTGCTGGGGCGCCCTGGCCTCGTGGGGCAACCAGGCATGCTGAAGCTTGCCACCGGCCTCAACAGGAACAGTTGCCAATAAATACAGCGGCAGCAGCAGTAGCCCATCTCTCCAGGATGTTTTCAGAGCCGGAATTTGAAAGGTGTTTCCCCTTCCCTTAGCCCACACCCTCTGTCCTCAGAGGCGGTTGCTTTGTGGCCCTCTCAGCAAGACACCACAGTGAGTGATCAATGTAATTGACTCTCCTCACTGTTCTCATTTCCCTAACTGGACTTCAGTCTCTTCATCTAACCTTTGGTTACTAAGGGCACTGTCTAAATAGTCTCATCAACACCATGAAAGTGGGGCCTGGAGAGGCTGCATTAGGTGGACCTGGGAGAGATAGAGCACACCTGTGCTAGAGCTGTTCACATCGGTTCACTTCTGGGTCTTAGTTCCCTCGACTGTAAAATGGGCTTGGTAAAAAAACTTATTTACAAAACAAACAGACTCACAGACTTAGAGAAGGAACTCATGGTTACGGGGAGGGGGGGGGTGTGGGGGGGGCGTGGGAGAAGGAGCTGGGGAGGGAACGATTGGGAGTTTGGGATTGACGTGTACACACTGCTATATTTAAAATAGATAACCAGGGGCTTCCCTGGTGGCACAGTGGTTAATAATCCGCCTGCCAATGCAGGGGACATGGGTTCGAGCCCTGGTCCAGGAAGATCCCACATGCCGCGGAGCAACTAACCTGGTGCGCCACAACTACTGAGTCTGCGCACCTAGAGCCCGTGCTCCGCGACCAGAAGCCACCGCAGTGAGAAGCCCGCGCACCGCAACGAAGAGTAGCCCCTGCTCACCACAACGAGAGAAAGCCCGCGTGCAGCAACAAAGACCCAACGCAGCCAAAAATAAATAAAAAGTAAATTTTAAAAAATGTTTAAAAAAATAAAATAGATAACCAGAGACTTCTGTGGTGGTCCAGTGGTTAAGACTCTGTGCTCCCAATGCAGGGTGCCTGGGTTCAATCCCTGGTCAGGGAACTAGATCCAGCACAGCCAACTAAATAAATAAATAAATATTTTGAAAAATAAAATAGATAACCAACAAGGACCTACTGTATAGCACATGGAACTCTGCTCAGTACTCTGTAAAAACCTAAATGGGAAAAGAATTTGAAAAAGGATACATGTGTACGTATAACGGAATCACTTTTCTGTACACCTGAAACCAACACAACGTTGTTAATCAACTCTACTTACACTGGGGCTTCCCTGGTGGTGCAGTGGTTAAGAATCCGCCTGCCAATGCAGGGGACATGGGTTCAGGCCCTGGTCCAGGAAAATCCCACATGCAGCGGAGCAACTAAGCCTGTGCACCACAACTACTGAGCCAACGTGCCACAACTACTGAAGCCCACGTGCCTAGAGCCTGTGCTCCGCAGTGAAGAGCAGGCCCCCTCCCTGCAACTAGAGAAAGCCTGCGCACAGCAATGAAGACCCAATGCAGCCAGAAATAAGTAAGTAAATAAATAAATAGATAAACTCTACTTACTTCAATACAAAATAAAAATTTTTTAAAAATAAATAAAATGGGGGCTTCTCTGGTGGCGCAGTGGTTGAGAATCTGCCTGCTAACGCAGGGGACACGGGTTCGAGCCCTGGTCTGGGAGGATTCCACATGCCGCGGAGCCACAACTGCTGAGCCTGCACGTCTGGAGCCTGTGCTCCGCAACAAGAGAGGCCGCGATAGTGAGAGTCCTGCGCACCGCGATGAAGAGTGGCCCCCGCTCGCCGCAACTAGAGGAAGCCCTTGCACAGAAACGAAGACCCAACAAAGCAAAAATAAATAAATAAATAAATGAAGAAACTCCTACCCCCAACGTCTTCTTTAAAAAATAAATAAATAAAATAAAATAAAATAATAAAATGGGCTTGATAAAATCAAATGAAGATGGGCTTTTTAAATAAATGATGTTAAGACAACATGATAACCGTTTAGTAAAAGATTAAGTTGGGTCCACGGTTTACCCTCATGGTACAGCAGTATTATACATTTTGAATGGATCAAAGAATTAACATTTTTAAAAAGAAACCATGAAATGATGAAAAGGTTCTAGAAATGGATGGCGGTGGTTGCATAACAATGCGAATGTACTTGATGCCGCTGAACTGAAACACTGAAAATGGTTAAAATTGTGAATATCATGTTATGTGTATGTCACCACAATAAAAAAAATAAGATTAAAAAAGCATTAAAATATCGAAGAATACGTGAGTGACTTCCTTTAAAACTTTGTAGTGGGGAAAGGTTTTTCTAATCATGATTAAAAATCCAGACACATTGGGCTTCCCTGGTGGCGCAGTGGTTGCGAGTCCGCCTGCCGATGCGGGGGACGCGGGTTCGTGCCCCGGTCCGGGAGGATCCCACGTGCCGCGGAGCGGCTGGGCCCGTGAGCCGTGGCCGCTGCGCCTGCGCGTCCGGAGCCTGTGCTCCGCAACGGGAGAGGCCGCAGCGGTGAGAGGCCCGCGTACCGCAAAAAAAAAAAAAAAAAAAAAAAGAAATAAAATGGAGGGAACTCGACCTCGCAGGACTGGTGTGAGAGTGCAGTTTCTGAATGGCCGTGAAGACCTTCGCACAGCACCGGGTCCCTGCTTGGCCTCGATCAATGGTCCTTTTATGACCGCTTCATGGCAGGGGCAGCGCTGCATACCCAGATACGCGGCTCCTCTTGGCCCCGGGAAGAGGCTTGTGGGCGTCAGGGCCCACGCCTGGGGTAGACAGACCTGCCCATCGCCCAGCTGGGCAGAGCTGGTTCTTAGGGAGGAGCCTGCCCCCCCACCCCCCGGCCCAGGGTCCGACCCGCCCCCTCCTCCCGGAGAGCTGGAGGTCGGGCGTGCCGAGGGCAGGCGCAGGTGGCCCTGAGCACGGTCCAGGGAAAGGGAGGGACGCTGGGGCCCCGGGATCACTGACTCAGCAGGGAGGTGAGGGGCAGCTCTAGCACGAGGGGCTCCCAGCACTTACTAGCCCTCAGGACCCCCGCAGCTGCCCCTAGAGTCCCGGACCCCAGAAGGGTGGGGGTTGGAACCTTGGAGGGGCCGGACCACGGCGCACCCGCTGCAGGCCCCACCCCTCCACGGGCAGACCAGCGGGACTCTCTAGGAGCTGAAGGGCCGCTATTGGCACCCCACGTCTGTGACAGGGCTGCCTCTGCGGGGGGACGTTTGCTGACCCAGGAACAAGTGACTCGTGCCCTCAGCCCGGCCAGTGGTGCCCTCTCCTTGCCCGGCGCCGACCACGGCCGCCCTTTGAGGATGGGGGACGTGAGGCTAGGGGAGGAGGGCACTGGCCGGGCAGAGCCAGCTCCCCTCCTTGGCCTTCCGCTGTGCCACCGACACACCTGCTCTCAGGGCCCTGCTGGGCTGCGGCCGTCCCTGGTCCCTCCCTCGGGAAAGCTTCCCCAGGGCCGAGGCCCCCCCTGGGCGTGCTCCCGGCAGCCTGGTCCTCCGCGGGGGGTGGGGGGGAGCAGGGCTGTGGCAGGGGTTGGGGGTGGCTGGGAGCCTCTGCCTGCTCACCCCCTCCTGGCTTCTGGGGTGAAGGAGGTGGTGGGCAGGAGCCGGTCTGGAACCCTCGGTCTTGCAAGGGTCTCCTCCTCCCCTCGCCAAGGGGAGAGGGGCCCCTCGGCATCTCAAATCTAGGAGGCGAGTGAGGGGCCCCGGAGAGGGAGGAAGCAGAGTTTGGCTTCCAAAGTTTCCTCTGTGTGGTCATCTCAGGGCCTGTCTCTGCACCCTTGAACTGGGAATAGGATTGACTGAGGATCACGTGGGGGGAGGGGAGCTCTTCGTAAAAGGCCAACTGTTCTCAAAGGAAAAGACCCCCGTTTTCCTGATCACGCTTATTGTATGTTCGTGTATTATTAAGTAATATCGCCGATTCCCAGTCACAATTTGAGAACAATCCTGTCACGATTCCCAACCTCCCTTCCCCCTGCAACCCCCTGCCCGACTGCCGGCGACAGCAGTGTCCTCCGCCAAGCGCCGCCCCCCCGGGTGGGGCTCCCCTTAATATTTCCAGCCCATCAGCTGCGGCCGGCCGGTTGGAGAGGGCGCACTGGCCGCTCCTGAGGTCTGCAGGCGCTCCTCAGTCTGGTACCCACGGCCACACAGATGCAACTTGGTCCCATTTTCCAGGTGGGACACCTGAGACCCAGGTGATGGCAGACTTGTGCTCGGGGTCACCAGTGTGTGTCACTGAACTTGCTTATTCCCGGGGCCCAAACCCTGTGAACTACAAAGGAGGGGGAGCCGGCAGCGACCACAGCTCTGATACCAGGTCCAGGTACCCCTGGGGCACGGAGAGCCATGCTGCGTTCCCTCCCTCACCCCAGGAGACACGCCTTTTATTCTGCAAATAAACAGCCTTTCCTGCCCTTGGAATTTAGAGACGCTGGAGGGCAGGGGTTCTCATCCAAGATGACTTGGCCTGGGGGACACTCGGCCCAGACAGGACACGTTTTTGTATTCTTGGTTGTCACAGCTTGGAGAAGTGACGAAGGCTGTTATCAGAAGTGCGTCTCGCAATAATTGCACTTGACTTTAGGATCCAAAAAAAAAATTTTTTTTTTTTTTTTTCCAAATCGTGCCTTTCCTTCTGGAATCGTAAGTGAACACGATAATGGTACCTGTTTACACGGTGATGTGGATTTTGTTACAGAGGACGCATCAGAGGCGCTCTCACCTGTGAAGCCAATAATGCCTTGTGTACGTGCGATCTGCGGAGAAACGCCTGTAGTTTTCCCTGCAGATGCTGTGGGCTACTTAAGAGTAAATTCTGAATGGTTCTTCCCCCTGTTCTACTGAGAAAACAAATTTCTACTGGCATCTAGTAGGTCGGGGCCAGGGATGCTCGTAAACATTCTACAATGCACAGGACGCGGCCCCAGAAAACAAAGAATTATTCAACACAAAATGTTCAGGAGCTGCTCAGGGGGGAAATGCAAGTCACCTGTCTCCCCCCACCCTCCCACGACAACAAGGATATTAATAGCTGCGCTTTGAGTCCTTTTCTGCCCCAGACACAGGGTGAGGCACTTAGATGCGTTCATTAGCACCGTCCCCACAAACCCCGCTGAAGAACCCAGCAAGACAGCTTTGTCATCTCCAAGTCAAGGAGGACAGAGAACCACGCCTGCGTATTTGGGTGCAGTGAAGTCGGTCCAAGTGACAGGCCTGTGCACAGGTGTTTATTCTGGCCTTATTCGTAATCTCCCCAAACTGAAACAGCCCACGCGTCCACCAACCCGCGGGTACGGCTCGATACCGGATGCCGCGGTCAGCGGCGGGCCAATTGCCAAGTCACGATTTCACGACTGTAGCGCCGTGTGCCCCGGGACGGCCCCGAAAACATTGTCCTCCAACTAGCGGAGTGGGCGTCCTCTCCCCGGAAACCGGGCCAGGCCTTCGTGACAGCTTTGACCCACAGAGGACGGTGGAAGTGCCGTGCCGTCCAGGCAGGTAGGTCATAAAAGGAACTGCTTGGTTTTTCCAGACACCAACCAATCCTTTGACTCTCTGACACCAACGGGGCATCCTACGACTCGATTCAACTCTAGCGCTAACGCCCCTGGTTGAGGGCTCGGTCCCAAGAGGTCCCCCCACAATTTCAGGTGCCCGTTCTGAGCCCCGGGTCCCCAGGCTCCCCACAGCCCACCTGGCTGACTACAGATTCAGGGGTTCCCATGAACCCGACCTCAGGTTCACCCATTCACTATGTGAACAAAGCACAGAGCGCAGGAAATCGTTATACTCGGGACAGGTGCATCGCAGAGCCTTCGGCTCAGGAAGAGCCCAACGGAAGGGGTGCACGAGGCAAGGCGTGCGCAGAGGCGGGTTGGGGTGCAGAGCTCCACACCCTCCTGGAGCAGCCGCCCTCCCCGCACACCTTGTGTACGCCAACCCGACGCTCGTAGGATCTCTCCTTCCAGAGTTTTCATCAAGTTTTTTTACGTACACAAGATCCATCCAGCCACTGGCCACTGGCCATTGAACTCCATCTCCAGTGCCCCTCCCTTCCTCGGAGTCAGGGGTGGGTGGGGTGCGGCTGAAAGTGCCACCCCTCTCATCTCACGCGGTTGGTTCCACCAGCAGCTGGCTAGGGGCCCCATCCAAGGGCTTTGAGCTCTGTGCCAGGAGCGCTGGAAGAAGACCAGACACGTTCTTCTTACTATATTGTGTTGCCTGGCTCTGTCTCTCGGACCTCCTGGCCTGGAAACCTGGTGCCATGCAGTGAGGAAGCCCAAGCCACGTGCAGGTGCCACCGCAAAGGTCCCAGCCTGTGGCCAGACGGAACGTGGATGCCTGCAGCCTATCAGTCTGCACCGGCCTCTCCCCCCACCACATACACACACACACACACTCACAAAAACAGCCCAGATGAGCCCAGTTAGTCCTGGACCAGGAGAGATAATAACCCGGGCTGTGAATAATCCATCCCATGAGCAGTGCAGTCTGGATGTCACCCACCTGGAGGCTGGGCCTCCTCTCTCTCCATTGGCTGGCATTGCCTCAGCCTGAGGACGTCATGGTGGACCAAGACAACCTGGGAATATCTGTCCCTAATTTCTGAGCCAAAGTTCAAACACATGACGTAGTATGAGTTTGGCAGTGCTTCTCGAAGAAAAGTGTTGACAGAGAAAAGTGGGACTGGGATGTATGTTAGAATCTCTGGGACTTTTATTGATGTATGTATTTGCTTTTAGGAAAAGTACATGAGGGCTTCCCTGGTGGCGCAGTGGTTTAAGAATCCGCCTGCCGATGCAGGGGACACGGGTTCGAGCCCTGGTCCGGGAAGATCCCACATGCTGCGGAGCAACTAAGCCCGTGCGCCACAACTACTGAGCCTGCGCTCTAGAGCCCACGAGCCGCAACTACTGAAGCCTGTGTGCCACAACTACTGAAGCCCGCACACCTAGAGCCTGTGCTCTGCCACAAGAGAAGCCACCGCAGTGAGAAGCCCGCGCACCGCAACGAAGAGTAGCCCCCGCTCGCCGCAACTAGAGAAAGCCCGCCTACAGCAACGAAGACCCAACGCAGCCAGAAATAAATAAATAAATTTATTTTTATAAAAGTGCTTGAGGGTATTTTTCTAATTTCAAACCTAATATATGCTCTTTGCAGGAAACTTGACAAACCCAAACAAGGAAACTAAATCCTGTGTAGCCACCCCACTGGCGGTGTTGGGGGATTTTGAGGGCGTGTCGGGACAGTGAGACGGAAGAGGTGAAATCAGGGCTGCCCTGGACAGGCCGGGAGGGACACGGTCGTTGCCGCGGTGGCCTGCGTCCTGCTGCATCAGCCTTAGGATGGGAGAGAAGGTGCGGCTGGGACGGAGGGGCTCCGTCTGCAGCCCCCAGAGGAAGTGCCGTGCCTGGAGAAGAGACCCTCCCCATCCAGGCCCCCTTTCAGTCCCCCCTGATGTTGGCCGTGACCCCAGTGACCCCAACCCTGCCAGCCCCTTGCCCTTGACCTCTGACCTCCTCTCCCCACCATAGCTGACTGGGTGCCCCTGGGGCTTCCTCAGCCACCACAACAAAGGAAACGAATACCCGCCCTCCCCTCCTGCTGGGCCTCAGCCATTCCGGGGAGCCTGGAATCTGGTGAGGTGCTGGCTGGGAGGGTGGGGCTGGGCCTGGGGGTCCCTACTCCTTAGCCCCCCGTGCACTGGTTCTCCAACTGTGCTCCCTGGAACCCCGGGGTTCTGCGGGAAGAAAGGTCCAGCACCCCCCGCGCCCCCATTCGGGGGCACCTGGCTCCTCTCTGCCCTGCTCTCTGTGGGTGACACGAGCCTCCTGCCCCCCCGCGGTCTCTGGAAGGCGTGGAGCCAGCGTGTCCCCAGCGTGTCCCGAGGTGGATCTGCTGTTGCAGCAGAGGTGGGCCCTGGGCTCGGCCTCGCCCCGGGGGTGCCCGGCCTGCTTCTGGGGGCCCGGGGGCCCGGGTGGGGGCACCGCTGAGCTCCGCAGAGCGTGCCAGGCCTGCGGCCCTCACCGGACGAGGGGCGCGAGCGGCGACACGGCTGGGCCCGGCAGGAAGTGCGCCCTCTGCGAGATGCACGGGGGCGGGGGCCGGGCTGCACCCCGGGCCTGCTTCCTCAGCTCCGCTTCCCCCGGCGAGAAACCGAGGCCCCGGGGCCTCCCGGGGTGGGAGGCCGGGAGCCCCTCCCTGCTCGGCAGGCTTCCTGCTCCCGTGCGCTCCCTTCCCGTGGCCGGGGACCCCTTTCCCCGGGAGCCAGCCCGTTCTATTTTCAGACGATTGTTGGAAAGCGCTTCCCCACCTCCGGCCAGAGGCGGGCCCGGCGCTTCCGCTCCAGGCCGGGCTCTGCCCCGCACGGCCCCAGCCCTTGGCCCCCAGAGCCGGCTTCGGGCCGGGGCGCCCGCGGCACCGTCTCCCCGGCCCGGCGTCCCTGCAGCGGCATCACACGGGCCGATGCCAGGGCCACGCGCTCTGGACAGGACTGTTCGTTCCCGGAGGAAATTCCCCAATGCTCCGCGGGAGAGCACATGGGCGCCCGGCTGCCCTGCCCGGCCGCGGGTGTCTGAGTCCCCACAAACACTGACTCATGGCTTTGAAACCCAGTCACCAGGCTGACGGGGCTTCCAGCGCGGGTGAGGCAGATTCTAAATTTAGGAGACCAGGTAGCTGGGAGGCGACCACCCCCGGCCCCTCTGCGGCTGCTCCAGGGGGTACCCAAGTCCCACTCCCCGCACCGTGAGTGCTGGGAGGGGCCGGGCCTGGCTGGGCTGGGGACCCCGGACCCGGGCAAGGAGACCTAAGCCCGGAGACACCGCCCGGGCTGGAGCCCAGCTTGGGGCCCAGGTCCCCAGCCGGGAGCAGCTGCTTCCTGCCCAGAGGCCGTTAGACACACAGCTGCAGCCCTGCCCTCCGCACCCCACCCCCCAGGGGCCTGGGCTGGCCCCTCTCACCTCTGACTCCCACCTGCGGCACCCCCAGCCCTGGCGTGGGTGGGTTCCTTCCCTCCCGTGGAGCCCCGGGGCCCCGGCACACGTGTGTGCCCCCCATGCAGTCGCTAGGTCCGGAGCCTGGGGGCCAAGGCTCTTGCGTGGCTCCGGGTCACAGTACAGATGACCTGGGACTGCAGGGGTCAGAGGCCTGGGCCTGCCCGCCGGACGTGTCCCTCCAGGCTGAACCCAGCTCCCAACCTCATGGCTTCTCTGCTTGGGGTCGCCCTCTGCTCCGGGGCTTTGCACACCTGGTCCACTCACCCCGCCCACGATGACTGAGTGTGGCCTGCGGCCCTGGACCCGGCAGGGGACACACAGGCCAGGTGCTGCTGGGGGCTGAGTCAGGTGGGAAGCAGGCCTTAAAAAGGAGACCGGTAGGTAAGTCCTAGGATCTTGGGGGCGGAGAGGGTTCTAAAGGGAGCTCCGATGGGCAGCAGTTCCCGTAGGGGGCCGGGCTGTGCTTCTGGGGGCTAGGGTGGCAGCACCTGGGCTTCCTGACATTGAAAGAGCCCGAGCAGAGGCCCTGAGACAGGAGCTTCGTGTGTCCCAGAGACGGCGAGAAGGCTGGGGTGCTGGCTGGGATGAAGGGGGCGCGGCTGGCCACGCAGCTTGGGGTCCTGCCGCTGCCGTCGGCGGGAAGGAGGCCCCGAAACACACGCCACCAGGACCCTCAGGATGGACGGACCTTGTTGGGAAGTCGGGTCTCTGTGGCTCTAATTTGGGTAAGGATCTCGAGCTGAGATCATCCTGGCTTAGCGTGGCCCGAAATCCACCAAGAGAAAAGGAGACATGCAGAGAGGGGAGGTCTGGGAAGCCAGCAGCAGAGACGGGGACACGGCCTGAGCCCAGGAGCCCGGGGCCCCCAGGAGCTGGAAGAGGCCGGAGGGACCCTCCCCCGGAGCCTTTGGAGGGAGCGCGGCCCCGGGACACCTGATCTCGACGTCCAGCCTCCAGGACTGTGTGAGGAAATGTCTGTGGTTCTGCCGCCCGGCCTGAGGTGCTTCCCCAGGAAGCTAACGCAGTGGGGTCTCAGGGAGGTCTGGAGACCCTGCATCTTCGGGGAGATTGTGGAATGCAGATTCCTGGGCCCCGCTGGAATTAGACTCCTGGGTGGGCTGCTTGGTGGCCCCTCATTGCCCCTCTGCAGCGCCTTCCTTTCTCCTGGACCAGGCATGGTCGATCTCCGGGTGGACAGGTGGCGTCGGGGGTGGGGACAGTCCTCCGACGCCGCTTGTGCTTCTGAGTCCCTGGCCTGCTGCTGCTTTCCCTCCACCTACCCCTTGACCTCTGACCTCCATGACCCCGACCCCAGCCTCGGGGCTTGTCCAGAAAGTTCAGGCAGGCAGGCAGGCAGGCAGGCCGCATTCTGCGAGGGCCAGGCACTGTCCCTCGGGGGCACCGCTCTTGAGCACAGCCGCACAGGCGTGCAAATCGCTGTGGGAAGTTACCAGCAGGAGAGTGGCCGCCACCTGCCCTGGCAGGGGAACCCCTGAGGACTTCACGCAGGAAGCGACTGAGCTGGGAGGCTGGGTTTGGAAGGAAGAAGAGGTTGCGTCCAGTGAGAAAGAGGATGGAGGAAGCATGCCGGGGGCGGGGGGGAAGCGCACTGTAAATGCCAGCCTGGACCATGCCTGTCCTGTCCTGGAACAGAGAGGGAGGCTGGGGTCGGAGCCGCCCCTGCAGGAGGGCCCCACAGGGCAAGTGCACTGCTTTTCATTCCCTAATGGAAACTTCTTTTTCTGGGACGTTCACATAATTGCAGAAATGAACCACACAGAGAGGACGGCTTGCGTGGCTGCCCCGCCCGTCCCCGTAACCATGGGGACCACTGGGTGTGTTTCGTTCCAGACTTTTCCCACTTTTAGATAGATGTGGTCACTTCCTACATCCTGGTGCACGAATGGCTTCTTTCCCTTCACCGCCGATTGGGCTGTTTCATCACAGAAGCGTCCATTTGGTCCTTTTGCAGAAGCTTCTGAGAAGTGTGTTATCTGGATGCCCCGTGGCTGCACTGACCAGTCCAGGTGGCTGGACACGGGGTCTCCTAGAAGATCAACCTGGTGCCTACATTTCTACACAGCTGGGGTCAAACCCTAGGAATGGTGGCTGGGTCAGAGGTTGGGCACAGCTCACAGAATGGAGCCTCTCATCAGACGTCCCCCCCCCGCCACGATGGTCCTGGGTTCACACAGCATGGGGGCCGGCTGGACGCCCCCCGGAGGAAGGCCAGCACTGGGCAGAGTCTCTGCTGGAATCTGGCCCCGGTTTGATGGCTCCCTTTAACGGTCTGCCTAGAACCCAGCTGTCTAAAGCAGCCGCAGCCCAGCTCCTCCTCGAAGGTTTGAAAGGAGGGTCTCTGCAGAGCCACCAGGGGCAGCCTTGATGGGGC
This sequence comes from Kogia breviceps, assembly GCF_026419965.1. Classification (NCBI taxonomy): domain Eukaryota; kingdom Metazoa; phylum Chordata; class Mammalia; order Artiodactyla; family Physeteridae; genus Kogia; species Kogia breviceps. Next base: position 90,135,446 of record NC_081323.1, read on the forward strand.
AGGTTGGGGAGGCCGCCAGGAGGCTGATGCAGAGGGGGCATTTCTTGACGCATCCACCCAAACTCATCCCCTAGCGGTGCGCCCACCCCTGTGTCCCTCCTCCCACCTGTCCTCCCCCGCCACCTGTCTCTCCCTCTCAGGTGGCAGGTACCATTCTCCACTCACTGAGTGTCACCTCCCTCGCTCCATCCTTCGCCTTTCCGTCCCTCTTTCCATCCTCCCTCTGAGCCATCTATATCAGTTATTCATTCCTGCGTAACAAACAACCTCAAATCTTAGCGGCTTTGACAAGTAAGGAAGGGAGGGAAGCAAGGAAGTGTTTCAAGAGTCACATCAAAAGAAGACAGGAACCAGCTGGGTGAGGCCCCCGCTGACCAAACCTAGGACAATCTGAGCATCAGATCAATAGTAATAGTAAAGGATTATAATCTGCTGAATAAAGAAGCAAAGCATCCAAACCGATGGGAAAAATAAGTGAATAAATGGAGAAGACATGACAGCTTTTCCTGACATTAGAATGCCAGCTCAGGAATGCAGAAAGAATAAGGGAAAGAAGAGCACCTCTTCCCGGACATCACCATCTCCATCACCACCATCACCACCATCTCCATCACCACCATCTCCATCGCCATCATCCCCACCATCCCCATCACCACCATCACCACCATCTCCATCATCACCATCTCCATCGCCACCATCACCATCACCACCATCACCACCATCTCCATCACCACCACCACCATCGTCACCACCTTCATCACCATCATCATCACCATCACCACCATCACCACCATCTCCATCACCATCATCATCACCATCATCATCGCCATCATCATCACCATCATTACCATCATCATCGCCATCATCACCACCACCTCCATCACCACCATCTCCATTACCACCATCTCCACCACCCTCATCCCCACCATCACCACCACCTCCATCACCACTATCACCATCACCATCATCACCACCATCTCCATCACCACCGTCACCATCACCATCAGCACCACCATCTCCATTGCCACCATCACCATCACCACCATTGCCATCACCATCATCATCACTGATTCTGGCTTGAGCCATCCAGGGCGCTGAAACTTAGCTGGTAAAAGTCTGAGGGGGAAGAAGACATCTGTCCAGTCTCAAGGCATGTTCCACTTATCTCTCATGCACTTCTTTGTTACAAAGGCAAAGTGGTAACTTGACAAAGGAGAAATCCAGCAGGCCCCACCTTAACCAAGCAATCCGATTAACTTTGCCAGTAATGGGCTTAATTAACATCATGTAGCTCCTGATAAGACGTACAGAGAAGAATTTAGTATCACCACGACATTCCTGCCAAAAGTGCATAACCTGGACCTATTCATGAGGCCGCATTGGACAAACCCGAATTGAGGGGAATTCTGCAGAATAGCAGTCCTGGACAAGGAGGCCTGTCAAGGTCGTGAACTACCAAGGAGGACTCAGGGACTGTTGTAGACGAAAGGGTCTCTGGGACGTACGGCAACGGCGTGCACTGCAGGGTCCTGGATGGCCTCCCGTCATAAGGGGTATCACAGGAGCAACTGACAAAATATTTGCTTTAAAAAAAAAATTATTTATTTATTTATTTGGTTGCACCAGGTCTTACTTGTGGAAGGTAGGTTCCTTGTTGTGGCTTGCCAGCTCCTTAGTTGCAGCACGCGGGCTTAGTTGTGGCACGTGAACTCTTAGTTGCAGCACACGGGATCCCGTTCCCAGACCAGGGGTCAAACCTGGGCCCCCTGCATTGGGAGCATGGAGTCTTTTTTTTTTTTTTAAAACATCTTTATTGGAGTATAACTGTTTTACAATAGTGTGTTAGTTTTTCCTTTACAACAAAGTGAATCCGTTATACATATACATATGTTCCCGTATCTCTTCCCTCTTGCATCACCCTCTCTCCCACCCTCCCTATCCCACCCCTCTAGGTGGTCACAAAGCACAGAGGTGATCTCCCTGTGCTATGCGGCAGCTTCCCACTAGCTATCTAATTTACATTTGATAGTGTATATATGTCCCTGACACTCTCTCACTTCGTCACAGCTTATCCTTCCCCCTCCCCATATCCTCAAGTCCAGGGAGCATGGAGTCTTATCCGCTGGGCCACGAGGGAAGTCCCGACAAAGTCTTTTTTTTTTTTTTTTTTGCGGTACGCGGGCGTCTCACTGTTGTGGCCTCTCCCGCTGCAGAGCACAGGCTCCGGACGCGCAGGCTCAGTGGCCACGGCTCACGGGCCCAGCCGCTCTGCGGCACGTGGGATCTTCCCGGACCGGGGCACGAACCCGTGTCCTCTGCATCGGCAGGCGGATTCTCAACCACTGCGCCAGCGGGGAAGCGGGGAAGCCCCCCGACAAAGTCTTAATAAGGCCTTAGCATAACGAAGAGTATTGTTTTGATGTTAATTTCTTGATTTGATAATTGTACTGTTGTTACATAACAGAATTCCTTATTTTTAGAAAATATACACTCAAGAATTTAGGAGTTAAGGGGATTCTTCTGCAATTCTTAACTAATTCAGGAAAAAAATAACGGAGAGAAATGAATAAATCAAAGATAGTAAAATGTTAACCTTTAGGGTACAGGATGAGGGATATATGGGAATTCTTTGTACTATTCTTGCAAATTTTCCGTAAGTTTGAAATTATGTCCCCAAAAGGTTTCTTAAACCTTAGTGACCTACAATAATAACAATCACGGCTTTGCTCCCGTGTCTGCAATTTGGGCAGGTCTGTCTCCGATCCACGCTGCGGCGGGTGGGAGAGCTTCCAAGATGGTGCGCTATCTTGGATGGTGGCTGGTGGGGGCTTCAGGGTGGAGGGGGGACGAGGAACACATTCCAGAAGTCAGGCCCTTCTGCACGCCAGGCTGCAGGCAAGCACGGCCTGAGCTCTTAGACCGAGTCTCAGTGGCTGGAAGTCGGTGAGGCCTCCTGCCCTAACGCCTCGGTGGCCTCTAGCCCACGAGTCTCGCCCAGATGTCATGTCACCGGCTGCAAGTTTTCACCTGGGCCCACCCCCTCCCTCTCCCTTTAAAACGCAGCGCTTTCCCCGCCGCAGTCGTTACTGAGTAAAATACATTTCACAGCTTTGGCCCACGTCCGGCTTCGTTTGTCTGCGATGCTGCCTTTCTGACGCACTTGGTCTGTGAGGAGCACCTTGCCCTTCGTGCAGGGACCCCGCTCCGCTCTGCAGGGACCCATCAGGGCTGCCCTCGAGGGAGGCTGCCCGCTGCAAGTGGCGGGGTGCAGAGCCCCAGGACGGCATGAAGACCCCCAGTAAGAGGAGGACGCGAGGGTCTGAGCATGGACCCTAAGTCCTCTGCCACTGAGCAGACCTGGTGAATATCACTGTGACCCACTGCGCAGGCCGGCAAACTGAGGCTGATGGATGCCCTCCGTGCTGCTCTGATGAGGGCATGGCCTCCCCTGGGCCCCCGCCCTTCTGCTGGCTTTGCCCACTCGCCGTCGCTGGGCTCCCTCCTGGACCCCACCAGGGGACCCAGAACCTTCCCTTTTACCCACAAATGGGAGAGGACTCTTTTTTTTTTTGTGATACGCGGGCCTCTCACTGTTGTGGCCTCTCCCGTTGCGGAGCACAGGCTCCGGACGCGCAGGCTCAGCGGCCATGGCTCACGGGCCCAGCCGCTCCGCGGCATGTGGGATCTTCCCGGACCGGGGCACGAACCCGTGTCCCCTGCATCGGCAGGCGGATTCTCAACCACTGCGCCACCAGGGAAGCCCTGGGAGAGGACTCTGAAGTTCCAGCACATATGGGTTAGCATCCGAGGCCACCCTTCCTGGTTGTCTGTCCTTGGGCACGTCACTTTCTAAGGTCAGCCTCACCTGCACGAGAGGGTGACAGCGTCCGCCTCGCCGGGTAGAGATCAGCGGCTGCGAGCCCCGCCGGCCTCCCGCCGCCAGGGAGCGCTGCAGGCCCCGCGGACCCTCTCGCCTCCTCGCCGTCTCGCCCCTGCTGCGCTGTTTTGCTGCCGGTTGTTCCGGAAGTCGGGCCCCGCGGGTGGCTTCCGGTTCCGGGGCGGCCGTGGCGGTGGCGGGGCGCCGGTGCGATGGGTCGGAGGTGATCTCGCTAGAAGTGATTGGTCAGCGGCTGCCGGCGAGACAGACCCTCCCGGGGTCCGAAGCGGGGAGGCGGGGTCGCGCGGCCCCTTCGGGAGTGGCTGCGCGCGGCGGGGCGGGCCGTTCGCCCCGAACCCCAACCCCGGACGGTGGATCCGAATGAATGGGCGAACGGCGGACGACTGACTTGCGCTGGTCTTCTCCCAAGTGAGGCGTCGGCAGCGAGCAGCGGCGAACGGACGGGGACAGAATGAACCGGGCCAAGCCCACCACCGTCCGCAGGCCCAGCGCTGCGGCCAAGCCTTCTGGTGCGCGGCCTCTCCCGGCGGCAGGGCTTCGCGGCTTCCGGCCCGGCTCCTCTGTCGGGTCGCGGTTTCGTTACTCCGAGCCGAACGCCGTTTCCAGGAATGGGGTCCCGGCGGCTCTGGGAGTCGCGAGCCTGGAGGAGGGGGCAGCACAAACACAGTGGCTAAAAGCAGGCTGGAGCCAGACTGGCCTCAGCCCCGCGCTTTGCCACTCCAAGCTGTGTGGCCTTGGGCACGTTACTTAACCTCTCTGTGCCTGGTTGTCCTCACCTGTAAAGTGAGAGTGACGGTGCCTGTTCCAGAAACTCGTTGAGGATTAAGGGGACTGACACTTGTCAAGTAGAGGTGGCCTGGTCTGTAGTAAGCTCCGTGTTGCTCCCGTCATGCGGTCCCAGCTCTGACGTGGACTTGCTGGGTGACTGGTTTCTGGCCTCCCCCAGCCCTTGTTTAATCCCCTCGGAAACCGCAGGAGGTTGGAGTTTGTCTCGGACACCCTTTCCACCTCGGCCGCTATGTAAAGGTGCCCGTTTCTCCATGTCTTTTCTCTGCAGGGCACCCTCCTCCAGGAGACTTCATTGCTCTGGGCTCGAAGGGTCAGGCCACTGAATCGAAAACGGCATCCACCCTGCTGAAGCCTGCCCCTTCCAACCTGCCCTCGGAGCGCAAGCGGGATGCTGCAGCTGCTCTGGCAGGTGCCTCGGCCCTGACCGGGCTCACCAAGCGCCCGAAACTCTCCTCCACACCCCCTTTGAGTGCCCTGGGACGCCTGGCTGAGGCCGCAGTGGCAGAGAAACGTGCAATCTCTCCCTCGATTAAGGAACCGTCTGTGGTCCCGATTGAAGGTAAAGTCAGCCCCTGACGTCCCCCAGAGAATGTAGCCCATGCCTTTTCTGTGCACCAGGGGCTCGGAATGGCCACTTCCGGCTTAGCACTGTAGGTGGAGTGTAGGTTCCTTGGAGAATGGAGGACAGGAGTGGTCTGTGAGTTTGTTTTTCAAAGCACCTCTTATAAGGGTGCCTTCACCCCACTTGTGCTTCACGTTCTGTGACAGCGATGGCAAGTGCTCATGTCACTCAGGGCAAGATGGCACAGGTAGGTCTGGGGCCCGAATGGGCTGCTGCCACGTAGCGGGAGCAGCGCAGACAGTGCGCATCTCAGTGGCCCACTCTCTGAAGCAGACAGAGCATGTGCCAGGGCCTCCTGGATTGGAAAGCCTCGTACGGATTTCTGTTGTCCCAGCTCCAGGGGCAGAGCTGCTGTGAGGCTGATGCACTCCTGGGGGCCGCCAGCGCCTACCCTCTGGGGACGGGCTCGCTCCACTGTGACGGGGTCTGTTCTGAGCATGGGGGTTGCAGGGCAGCACACCCAGACGGGCGCTGTTCTCGTGGGCTGTGCGTCTCCTGAGGCCCCTCTGCCCCCGGCACGAGGAGGTTTGGGCTGCCTCCTCCTTCCTCCCGGCTCCTGCCAACGAAGGCCTTACTTCCCTGCTCTTATTTTCTTAGCTGGAAGGGTAATACGACAGCGTTAAAGACAGATTATAGCTGATCCGCAAGCCCGCTGTTTACACGAAAGCTTTTAATTTTGTGTGCACCTAACGTTTCCTGATTTTTCGGTACCATCTTTCCGTCGATTATTTCTAGTGGCCCCACGATGCCCTGTAGATCAGGTCTGTTAAACATCACACCGGTCCCAGGTGTTGAGCGTGCAGGGGCTCACAGGACAGCCTCGGGAGAGGGAAGGCCCATCGGGGAACCGTAGCGTGGAACTGAGCCTCAAAGGCTGAATGGGATCTTAACAGGCAGTGCAGGCTGTTGTAGGAGAAACCACTGAGTGGAGGCCCGCGTCCTGGAGCGGGGACCTGTGCTTGGGGAGCAGGGCACGCAGTGGCCAGAGCCGAGGCGGAGGACGGGGCGGAGCGGCGCCTTGGGGGCTGAGACCCTCGGCTCAGGGCCCTCCCCTGGCGGCTGGTGACGGTCGGCGCTGGAAGCGCTTGTGGGGCCGAGTCCTGACTCAGGCCATGGTCCTCCGCGCTGCTGGCTGCGCTTCGGTATTGTTTTACCGTCGCGTGACTCCCAGAAAGGGTGGCTTTGAAGGTTGGATGGAATGTACTTACGAAGAGCACGTCCAGGATGATAGCGTATTTTACAAACACCTTTAGCAAAATGGAGAAAAGGCTGACTTGAGCTACTTATAGCATCTGGTGCTTGGAACATCTCCACGGCCAAGACCTTCCATAGCTCTGGTCCATCTTTCCTGCCTCTTTGTCATTTTCCCCGGCACATAGAAGGCACTCTGGGGCTACTGTTGAATTCTCTGTCTTCAGTGCAGTTAAGTTAGAAATCAGTAACGACGCCTCCTTCCATTGTTTGGGTATCTAAAAACACAATCCTAAAAAACCCCTTGGGTCAGAGAAGATATCGTAATGGAAGTCAGAGAATAGGTAAAACAGAAAAATCACAAACGCAGCACAGAGAAAACATGGGGTGGAGCCAAAGCCCGGCCGAGAGGGTCCCTCAGAGGAGGGGGGACTCCAGTGCGGAGCGGGGACTCCAGTGCGGGCGGGAGCTGTGCCGGAGCTGCAGTTCCCGTCGGAGAAGGAAGGTGGGGGACAGAGGACGTGCGAGGAAGTGAAGAGGAAAGGAGTGGAGAGCAGAGCAGAGGGCAGCTGTGCAGGAAGAGGGTCGAAGCTCCCAGTGGTTTCCCTGCAAAGACGGAGCAGAAGAGCCTCTGCGGGACAGACCCGGGGAGGGACGGCAGAGAAGCGGCCACGACAGAAGAGAAGGAGGGCTGCGGGTACATTGTGCTGGCTGACTTAAAAGCTTAGAAAAAACGTCCAACTCGTAGGAAAGAAGGTGTTTCAAGAACAGATCACCCTGGGGTGGCCGTGGGTGTGGCGGGATGGCTGTGGTGGCACCTGGCTAAGGCCGACCCTTCGTGGTCTTGGTCGTTCCCACGGGCCGCGGCAGCATCTGCCCGGCGGCGTCCTCCTGGGAGACCGGCTCAGCCCTGAGACCCTCGCTGGCCGGTCTCTGGCGGTTGGCCCGGTCCGCCCGTGGCCTGGGGCCCCCGCGAGGCAGCCTCTGCTCGGAGCTGCCCGCCTGACAGGGCGCCATCTCCCCGCCAGTCCCGCCCGCGGTGCTGCTGGATGAGATCGAGGCGGCCGAGCTGGAGGGCAATGACGACAGGCTGGAGGGAGTGCTGTGCGGGGCCGTGAAGCAGCTGAAGGTCACGCGGGCCAAGCCGGACAGCACCCTGTACCTGAGCCTCATGTACCTGGCCAAGATCAAGCCTAACATCTTCGCCACGGAGGGGGTCATCGAGGTGAGGGCCGGGCATCCCCTCCTCTGTCCTGGGAAGGGGCAGGTGGAGGCGAGATGGGCCTCCCCAGCCGCCACGGTGTCTCTTGCAGGCGCTGTGCAGCCTCCTACGGCGGGACGCCTCCATCAACTTCAAGGCCAAGGGGAACAGCCTGGTGTCCGTGCTGGCCTGCAGCCTCCTCATGGCCGCGTACGAGGAGGACGAGAACTGGCCCGAGATCTTTGTCAAGGTGAGCGGGCCTTTCCCAGGAGATTGCTGTTTGGTGAAGGCGGCAGAAGGCCGAGGGAGGTGGGGTGCGCCGCTCGGCCCCCGGGGCGAAAAAGGGGCAACTGAATGCGTTCTTTCCTGTGGGCTGTGCCTGGCAGCCCTGCTCCTGTCCGCTGGGGCCCTGGGGAAGCACCTGGCTCGCTCCTCCCGCGGCGCCACTGGGATGTGGCAGAGGGCAGGCGGGAGGTGCAGGCCTTGTCCTCGCAGGTGTACATTGAAGACTCCCTGGGAGAGCGGATCTGGGTGGACAGCCCGCACTGCAAGACCTTCGTGGACAACATCCAGACGGCCTTTAACACCAAGATGCCTCCCAAGAGCGTGCTCGTGCAGGGGGAGGCGGGGCGCAGTGGAGGGGAACTCAGTGCTGGTGAGAGATGCTGGGCGGCCGGGCTGGGGCTCCCCGTGGGGGGGGCCGGGCCGGGGCGTCTCCCTCCACGGAGCCGGGTACCACCGGGGGCGTGGGTGCCCGAGGGCCGGCCGGGCGCCCGTATTCATGAGGCGCTGGTGTGCAGGGAGCAGCCCTCACCCCTCCCTCACTGAGGAGGAGGACAGCCAGACGGAGCTCCTGATTGCGGAGGAGAAGCTCAGCCCCGAGCAGGAGGGCCAGCTCATGCCCAGGTAGGTGTGCCGCGCGGCCCCCCGGCCCGGCCCCTCCCGCGGAGAGCCTGCCCGCCTTCCTGCCCGCCTGCCTTCCCCCCTCTGGCCTAGGTACGAGGAGCTGGCGGAGAGCGTGGAGGAGTACGTCCTCGACATGCTGCGCGACCAGCTCAACCGGCGGCAGCCCATCGACAACGTCTCGCGGAACCTGCTGCGGCTCCTGACCTCCACCTGCGGCTACAAGGAGGTGCGGCTGATGGCGGTGCAGAAGCTGGAGATGTGGCTGCAGAACCCCAAGGTGAGGGGCGCCGTGCGCGTGGGGGCCCCCCCGGCGGTCGGGGCCGCGGGGCTGACGGCGTTGCCCCACAGCTGACCCGGCCGGCCCAGGACCTGCTCATGTCCGTGTGCATGAACTGCGGCACGCACGGCCCCGAGGACATGGACGTCATCTCCCACCTGATCAAGATCCGCCTCAAGCCCAAGGTCCTGCTCAACCACTACATGCTCTGCGTCAGGTGCGCCCGGTGGGGAGGAGCAGGGCGGGGGTGGGCGGCAGGTGGGGGCGGCCCAGCCACTCCAGTGCCGCCTGCTTGGTCCGCGTCCAGGGAGCTGCTGAACGCGCACAAGGACAACCTGGGCACCACCATCAAGTTCGTGATCTTCAACGAGCTGTCCAACGCGCGGAACCCTAGCAACATGCAGACCCTGTACGCCGTGCTGCAGCACAGCTCCGCGCTGGCGCCCAAGGTGGGAGCCCGGCGTGGCCGTACGCCCGCGCCCCCCGCCCCGCGCCCGGGCTGGAGACGAGGGCCTGGCGGCGGCCGGCGTGGTGCCAAGCCGTGCGTGAGAGGCTCGGGCGTGGGGCGCCAGGGCCCGGGCGTGGGCGTGCGGCGGGAGCTGGCGGGGGCCTCGTCCGGGGGCTCTGGGAAGCCCTCCTGCAGCCTGGTGGGGACGGAAGCCGGCGGGCGGCCCCTGCAGCTGCTGGCGCCATCTCTCCCCCAGTTCCTGGCCATGGTGTTCCAGGACCTGCTCACCAACAAGGACGACTACCTGCGGGCCTCGCGGGCCCTGCTGCGCGAGATCATCAAGCAGACCAAGCACGAGATCAACTTCCAGGCCTTCTGCCTCGGGCTCATGCAGGAACGCAAGGAGCCCCAGTACCTGGACATGGAGTTCAAGGTGGGCAGCCCCCTCCCCTGCCCCGCAGGCCCCCCAGGCCCGTGCAGGCTGTCTACCGCGCGACCCTCACCCAGCGGTTTCCCCCGCGCCGGGCTGGGCTGGGCGCCCCGCGTGCTCGGTGGCCCGTCCCGGAGGCAGCGGAGGCTCCATCCTGCGAGGTCCGAGGAGGGGCTGGCCGGGCGGCCCCAGGGGAGCCGGTGACCTCGGGGCTGGGTGTGGAGGTGGGAAGAGCTGTAGCCGGCGGGGCTGGGGAAGCCAGGGGACGGCGTGAGCGGGCAGGGCGACGCAGACAGTGCACCGAGGGCCGTAGATTTGGGGTGTTTGGGAGCAGTGGGAGGTGCCGCTGGAGAGCAGGACTTGGGGCCGGGGGTGGAGGGTCTTGAGTGCCGTGTGGGCAGGTCGGCAGACAGCCCACGGGGTGGCCCTCTTCCCGGGAGGGCGGGCTTAGTCCAGCTCTGGTGGCTGAGCCTCCTCCCTGTGGCCCGGCCTGGCCTTGCTGCTGGCTGGTCCTCGGTCCCAAGGCCGCTCTCCGCCCAGCGTCCTCCTGTCCCGGCGGCCCGCGTGCGCAGGGCCCGGGCGAGGGCTGCAGCGCCGCTGAGCTGGGCTGTGCTTGCAGGAGCGCTTCGTGGTGCACATCACGGACGTGCTGGCCGTGTCCATGATGCTGGGCATCACGGCCCAGGTGAAGGAGGCTGGCGTCGCCTGGGACAAAGGGGAGAAGAAGAGTAAGGCTCCGGGCCCGGCGGCGGCGGGCGCTTCCACGGCTGCAGGCCGTCCCCGAGGCCGAGGCGGGGGCGGGAAGGGGCGCTTCCGCGGCACAGCTCCGAGAGGCCGAGGGAGCTTCTGGAACCGGCTGGTTCCTGTTCCTCCCGTCTGGGCTGAGAACACCAGCTTCTGGTCCAGGCCCGTCCTCTGCTTGGATGGTTTGCCCACGCGGATCCTGGTGCCGTTGTGAAGGCGTTTCGGGCTCATGGCCCTTGGGCCAAGGGTAGGAGGGGAAGCAGGGCGGTGGTGTTTGGGTCAGCGGGCTTTGGTTCATGGCCGATCCTGGGGAGGCCTGGCTGCACAGGCCCCTTAAGCCGTTGGCTGGAAGGACACTTGGAACCTGAGGGTTTCAGTTCCCCGGGTTGCCCTGGGCCTGTGAGCATGGTCAGGTAGGTGTTCGCTGAACCTTACCCTAGCCGAGTTCCCCGCTCCAGTGCAGGATGCTTGTGCCGCCCAGGCCTCCTTCCTGCACCTGGCCTTGAGCTAGGCCCTCTGGCTGCCGTGCGGGCTCTGTAACCCTCCCGTCCCCCGCAGACCTGGAGGTGCTGCGCTCCTTCCAGAACCAGATCGCCGCGATCCAGCGGGACGCTGTCTGGTGGCTGCACACCGTCGTCCCCTCCATCAGCAAGCTCGCCCCCAAGGACTACGTGCACTGGTACGGCCGCGCTCTCCCGCTCGGGATGAGCAGCCACCCCCCGGTCCGACTGGTGACGGGTGACAGGGCTCACCACGGAGGTGACAGGTCACCGGTGGGCAGCCGCCGACCCTTGTGTGGCGTCGGGGCCTCGGGCAGAGCCTTCTCTTACGGGGGAGGTGGGGTCCCGTCTGACCAGGGTTGGGAGCCCCCTGTTGGGGGGCTTGTCACCTGCCAGCCCCCCCGCCCAGGCCTTATTGGGGGGTGGCTGGAGGCCCTCCAGAGGTGCCGTGGGGTTGCCGAGCTCAGGAATCGGGCGGTCCCTCTGCACGTGTGGCTTCGCAGCCCGTGCGGGCTGACGGGGTTGGTGGGAGCCCTGTCTACTCCAGCACTGATGGCGCCCTCCACCCTGTAGCCTTCACAAGGTGCTCTTCACAGAGCAGCCCGAGACCTACTACAAGTGGGACAACTGGCCACCCGAGAGTGACCGCAAGTGAGTGTGCCTTCCGGCCCTGGGCCACGAGGGCTGCCCAGGCCAGGCTCGCTGAGGCCAGCCCAGAGACTCTGTCTGGTCTGGGTCAGGGTCACCGTCCCTGTCCCGCCCCGCACACCCTGTGCCGCTTTTCCCAAGGGTGCGGTGTCTCTGCTAAGTCGCCTGCAACCCTCCCGGGGACTCAGCTGGTGCCCGTGCCCCGGGACTGCCCAGCTCAGCGCCCCTGGGGTGTTTCCAGCTCCCTGCCCCTCCTCGCTTCCAAGCAGCTGCGCACACGATTTTCCTCCCTCAGCCAGTGTCGTGCTCTGTCCCCTGAACCTGGGGACACCCTGCCCTGTGCTTCTGACAGGTCGCTCCATCCCTCCCCACCGTGGGCCCGGTCAGCGTGCTCACCTCACCCCCGCCTGTGCTCCGTGCCCGTCTCCCGTCACAGCTTGGGGGCTGCGGGACGAGACTGGGCCCCCCCACAGCCCTCCTCGGGACGGCGGGGCACGGTCCACAGGGGCGTCGGGCACCAGTGACCGCGGGGCGGGTGGGCGGCCGCCCCCTCCTCGCCCGCCGTGGGGGTGGGCGGCCCCGGCGGGCTTGGGGTGGGCTCCCGCCAGCCCAGCCTCTCCCCGCTCGCCCGCAGCTTCTTCCTCCGCCTCTGCTCGGAGGTGCCCATCCTGGAGGACACGCTGATGCGCATCCTGGTCATCGGGCTGTCCCGGGAGCTTCCGCTGGGCCCCGCCGACGCCATGGAGCTGGCCGACCACCTGGTGAAGCGGGCTGCGGCCGTGCAGGCCGACGGTAAGGGCCTCGGCTCTGCCCCGCGCCCTGTGGGTGACGGCCTCCCGCCCCTGGGCTCCTCCCCTCCCCGCTGCTGACCTCACGGGCGTCGGGCATCGGGCATCGGGCTGTGCGTGTGCCTTAGATGGCAATCTAGTCCTTAGGCTGATGCTGGAGCTCACCCTGGACTTGCGCCCGTTCTCCACGGGTTGAACTTCGGCAGGAGTGTGTGTCTCTCGCCTCCTTAATGGGCCACCGCGGTGGCCTTACGCAGGGCGGTCCCTGTTCTGGAGCGCACGTATGTCCCGTCGCCGACGGGCCTGGAGCCGACCCCTCCTTGTGGCGGGGCTCGCTGCCCCCCGGGGCTCTGCCCTGGCGCTTCTGCCCCAGACACGGGCGTGGTCACGTCTCGGCCCTGCCCCGAGCCCAGCTGCGCTGTGTGCGGCCCGCGCCCCTCCAGCTCAGGTGCCACGTGGTGGAGACGTGCCCCGGCTCCCCAGGCCAGCTCACGCTGGCTGCGTGTCGTCGCATCCTGCCCTGTGCCCGTGTCGTCCCCAGCCCCGCCCCGCCCCCTCTCCTCGCTCTCTGATGTCCACAGCCTGAGTCTGGCCTGGACCTCCACCGAGTGAGCCGTGTGTGGTTTCTGGGTTTCAGACGTGGAAGTGCTGAAGGTGGAGAGGATCCAGCTGATCGACGCTGTTCTGAACCTGTGCACCTACCATCACCCGGAGAACATCCAGCTCCCGCCCGGGTGAGGGTCCAGGGGCCCGTCCACACACACCCATGAGGCTGGGCCGCGCGGCGAACCACCCAAGGCCTGGTTGACCGCCGTCGCCTGGGTCTCTGTGACCCGCTCCCTTGTTCTCTCCTTTTTGGTCTTTGTCACTTAGATGCTTGTTTCCTGTGTGTGTGAACACATTCATGGTGTTTTCTAGACAACGGAGAGCTCGTGCTCTGTTTCCTTAAGCCACTTGACTGAGATACAGTTCTCATTTCTCACATGCTTCACTCATTTAAAGTTTGTGATTTGATGCTTTTGGTGCGTTCGTGGGTCACGCAGCCATCGCCAGCCTAGCTTTAGAACCGCGTCCCTTTCAGGAGCCTGTTCCCCCCAGCTGTCGCTCCCCACCCCCCGCCCCCAAACACACAGCCCTGAGACCCCGCGAATCAACTCTGTCCCTGTGGATTGGACGTTTTTGGACACTTTACGTGAACGGAATCATGAAGCGCGTGGTTCCGCGTGGCTGGCTCCTTCCGCTGCGTGTCACGTGTCCAGGGCCCCTCCGAGGTTTCGTTTGCACCTGTACTCTGTCCCTCTCTGTGGCCAAGTGCGGGCGCTGCGTTCTGTTGATCCGTTTGCTGGTTGACGCGCACTTAGTTAACCACGCTGCTGGGAACTCCACGGGTACGTTTTTGTGAGGACGTGTGTTTCCGGTTCTCGCAAGGACACCCAGGAGGAGAATTGCTGGGTCACGTGTTTAACCTTTTGTGGAACCACCAGACTTCCCCGCAGCGGCTGCGCCGTCTCACTTTCCCAGCAGAGGGTCCGGGGGTTCCTGTTTCTCCACGTTTGCCGAGACCGATGGTCCACCTTTTTATCTTAGTCGTCTTAGTGGGTGTGTAGTGGCATCTCATTTTGGCGTTTTTTTTTTTTTTTTTTTTGGCCACAGCATGTGGGATCTTGGTTTCCAGACCAGGGGTCAGACCTGTGCCCCCTGCAGTGGAAGTGCAGAGCCCTAACCAGTGGACCACCAGGGGAGTCCCTCATTTGGGCTTTGATTTCCATTTCTGTAATCGCTAGTGACATTGTGCAGCTTTTCACGTGCTTGTGGGCCATTTGAACACCTTCTTTGGAGAAATGTCTATCTGAGTCCTTTGCCCAGTTTTAAACTGGGTTGTTTGAATATTTGTTGTTGGATTGTGAGGGCTCTTTATAGGTCCTGGAGTGAGACGCTTAACATACCTATAATTTGTAAATATATGCCTTCTTAGTGCCGTTTGAGACACAAAAGCTTTTTAATCTCGATAAAGCCCAGTTTATTTTTCTTTGGTTTCTTGGGTCTTCGTGTCACGCGTAAGAAACCGTTGCCTCATCTAAGGTGTCAAAGATCTATTCCTGTGTTTTCTCCTAAGAGTTTTATAGTTTTAGCCTTAATGTTTAGGTCAGTTGTCCATTTTGAATTTATTTTTGTATATGGTGTGAGGTACGGCTCTGACTTCATTCTGTTTCATGAGGACGCATCACTGTCCTTTATGGGTAATCGGTTGACCTTAAACATATGGGTTTATTTCGGGATCCTCAGTTCTGTTCCATTGACCTATATGCCTGTCCTCACGCCCACACTCCTGTCTTCGTTACTGTAACTTTGTGCTGGGTTTTGGAATTGGGAAGTGTGAGTCCTCCAGTTTTATTCTTTTTCAACGTTATTTTGGCTTTTCTGGGTCCTCGCATTTCCATGTGAATTTTAGGGTCATCTGGTCAATTTCCACAAAAAAGCCAACTGGGATTGTGGTGGGATTGCGTCCAAGCTATAGACGAGTTTGGGAGTGATGCCAAGTCATTATATCAGATTTATTTCATTTTTCCTAACAGCTTCTTAGCTGCTTTCTGTTGCGTCATCTGAAAGGACTGTAATTACGATAGCATGATGTGTGACTTTTGAAAGTTATGGTTACACGTTGACGGATACTGGGGTGTTTTCTGGTTTTCTGATGTAAAGAATAACGACAGTAGTTAGCATTACGGAGTGTTTATTACCTTTCCTCTGTTCCCGTGCGATAGGGTGGGAGGCCAAGGCTGAGGGAAGTAGGGCAGGTGTCCCGGAGCCCAGGGCTGGGGTGTGGGCCTGAGCGGTGTGCTGGGTACAGCCATGCACATCCTGGGGGCGCAAGTCCCAGAGAGGAGTCACTGAGGCTCCAGTACTGACGTTTGGGGCTGTGAAGCGATCGCCGCCCTGGCCTGGACCCATTCCCGTCCAGGACCTCGTGGTCCGAGGCTGAGCCATGAACACCTTGCGTCCCAGGTACCAGCCTCCGAACCTCGCCATCTCCACCCTCTACTGGAAGGCGTGGCCCCTCCTGCTGGTCGTCGCCGCGTTCAACCCAGAGAACATCGGTGAGCCCCCTCTGGCCAGCCGTGGGCCCCGGGGCCGGTGTTGACCTTTCCCCCGCCTGGGCGTCCTGCCTGTCAGGACCTGGCGCAGAGCCGGCTGGGGACTGGGGACGGGCGGGGAGGGGCTGGGTCTTCGGCCGGGAGCCCCGGCCGCCACCTGCTGTCGCCTTGCTCCCTAGGCCTGGCTGCCTGGGAGGAGTACCCCACGCTGAAGATGCTCATGGAGATGGTGATGACCAAGTAAGCGGCTTGCCGCTCTGCGGGCTCCCCGCGCCGCGGGCCGCCCCCTCGCTGGGCGGGGGCGTGTGTGTGCTGTGCTCCTGCGGCGGGGATGGGTGCAGCCTGCCAGCGCCCTCGGGGGCAGCGAGGGTCGCTGTGGGACGCTGGCTGAGGTGGAGTGGAGCCTGAGGCCGTGGCGTGTGGGAGCCAGGCGCGCGGGGCCGCCCTGTGGCTGCCACAGGACGCTAGATTGGACACTAGGTTAGACGTGCTAGAGCACGTGACAGGGGTCCAGCTGCTTGTACCCCCAGAAAGCCGCATGTGTCTTTGAAGCCGTGAGCCGGCTTTCCACCTGGCCCGTTGGAAAGGGTCCAGGGGTCCCGTGTGGCCATCCTGGACAGACGCCGCTCGGGTCCAGGATCCTGACACACGTGGGCTGATTTTGGAGGTGCCAGCACTCGGCTGTGTGGGAAGAGAGGGTGGCCGGCTGTGGGCTCTGAGGGCTGCCCAGCTCCCTCATGGGGGTCTGACTGTGGCCGTGTTGCCGACGCCCCCCCCGCCCCCGGGTCCCTTCCACAGCCTGACGGCTCAAGCTGGGCCTGGGCGAGGGGCGCCGTCCTAAGTTCTGAGCCCCCACTCTGAGCGCTGCCTGGTGGCAGCCAGCCTCTGGTGGCCCGGCGACAGGTTCCTCCTGCTTGGTCCCCAGCAATTACTCGTACCCGCCGTGCACCCTGACGGACGAGGAGACCCGGACTGAGATGGTCACTCGGGAGCTGCAGGTCTCGCAGCGGGAGAAGCAGGAGATCCTGGCGTTTGAGGGGCACCTGGCCGCTGCGTCCACCAAGCAGACCATCACTGAGAGCAGCAGCCTGCTCCTGTCCCAGCTCACCAGCCTTGAGCCCCAGTATGCGCTGCGTGGAGCTCGGGGCCAGGCCTGGGCTGCCAGGGGCGGGCGGGGGCGCCGTGTCCTGGCCACTGTCCTGGTTCTCCGCGCGGCCGGGCCGTGGTGAAGCCGAGAGCCCCCGTGGCTGGGCTGGGAGGGGAGGACCACGGGCCTCGGGGAAGACGGGCAGCTGCCCCCAGGGGGGAGGCGGGCGGCCCCGCCCTCACCCGCCACTGTCGCCTGGGGAGCAGTGCGCTTGCGGCTTCGACACACTTGGGTCATGTGGAACTTTCAGAGGGCCGCCCCGGAGGCCTCCCCCTCACGTCCTGGATCAGGTGAAAGGCCTCAACCAGTCCCTCCGCCTCGGGCACCTGCTGTGTCGGAGCCGGAACCCGGACTTCCTCCTCAACATCATCCAGAGGCAGGTGAGTCCCGCTGTGGTCTGGGAGGAGGAGGCTGGCTGCAGGCGGGCGAGCGGGGAACTTTCTAGGGGCGTCGGTGGGCTGCGGCGTTAGGCGAGACCGTGGCCAGAGAGGGCACACCCAGAGACAAGGCTACGTGGCGACGGGCTCCTGGGCCTGCACGTCGCTCCCAGCGCGGTCGGCGGCCGTGGCATGTTGCCGGCGGGGCGCACACAGGGCCGCCTCGGGAGTCCCCGCTGGGTGGCGTGCAGGTGGGCCGGCAGGGGCCGCGGCAGGATTAGCCGGAAAGAGCCGTGTGGCTGCCGCCCTGCCCAGGCCTCCTCCCAGTCCATGCCCTGGCTGGCCGACCTGGTGCAGTCCAGCGAGGGATCCCTGGACGTGCTGCCGGTGCAGTGCCTGTGCGAGTTCCTGCTGCACGACGCTGCTGACGAGCCCGCCTCCGGGGAGGAGGAGGAGGAGGGCGAGAGCAAAGAGCAGAAAGCCAGGAAGCGGCAGGTCGGCACCCCCGCCCCGAGCCCACCCAGCCCACCGGCCCTGGAGGCCCGCCCTGAGGGTCCCCTGTCCCTGCAGAGGCAGCAGAAGCAGCGGCAGCTGCTGGGCCGCCTGCAGGACCTGCTGCTGGGCCCCAGGGCCGACGAGCAGACCGCTTGCGAGGTGCTGGACTACTTCTTACGGCGCCTCGGCTCCCCCCAGGTGGCTTCCCGGGTGCTGGCCACGAAGGTGAGGCGGCCCGTCTGGGCCTGCTGCTCCCCGTGCACCCCCGCTCTCCCCGGTTTTGTTAAGACGAGGACTTTGCTCCCCAGACTTGTATTCTGGCTGACTCTCGGGCACAGAAAGGGTGCGGTCATGAACTTCGCAGGGCTCAGAGCCCTTTTTCCCCCGTCTGGGCCCCCTCCCTGGGTGCTAATGGGAAACGTCCCCAGAGCAGCTCAGTGGCCGTCCTGCCGTGTCTCCCGCGGCGCGGGCGATGGCCTTCCAGGGGAGCCAGCCCGCACTCCGTCCGCCCAGGCGTGGCAGCTCCGAGCACAGCTCGTCTCGGCCGGGCAGCGGCCCCTCGCGCGGGGCCGTGAGGGAGCGGGTGGCCCCGCGACCGGGCGCATGTCTGCTTGCAGGGCCTGTCCCTGGTGCTCTCGGAGGGCAGCCTGCGGGACGGGGAGGACAAGGAGCCCCCTATGGAGGAGGACTCGGGCGACTCGGACGCGCTGCAGGGCTACCAGTGGCTGTTGCGCGACCTGCCCAGGCTGCCTCTCTTCGACAGCGTCAGGACCCCCACCGCCCTGGCGCTGCAGCAGGTGAGGGGCCGCAGGGCGGCGGCGGGCAGCTCTGCCGGGGCGCGCGCTCACACGCCTGCCCTCCCCCCACTCCCCAGGCCATCCACGTGGAGACGGACCCGCAGACCATCAGTGCCTACCTGGTCTACCTGTCCCAGCACACGCCCGTGGAGGAGCAGAGCCAGCACAGCGACCTGGCCCTGGTGAGGGGGGCGGCGCGGGGGGACCGTGGCCAGCCCAGTCGGGACGCAGGGCCGGCAGGGCCACACCTCGGCTGCGGCGCCCTCCTGTCCGGAGCCGGGCTCGAGGGCCGGAGCCCCCAGTGCCCTGTGATCATCCAGGCCTGGTTGCCTCTGCGCCTCTGGGCTGGGGGAGGCGTGGCTTGGCCCACCCAGGAGTCTGCGGCTGGGGCCCGCACCCTGCTCCCTGCTGCGGGGGCCCTGTGAGCTGAGCACGGGGCCGCTTTCTCCCTCGTCGGCCTCGCTTCTGCCCCTCTGTCTTGTGACCTTGCTCCCCTGTTAGCGTGTTGGCTGACAGCGACGGAGGTTCTAGAGGCCCTGGGTCTTTGTAGAACGAGTGAGCGGAGGGAGTGAGGAGCGGGCTGAAGACAGAGGTCGGTGGGCAGTGGCGTTCTGTCCGAGCCTGGGTTCCTTGTCGAGGGGCTGGACGGTAATAAAGGTCCGGGCTGGAGGCCTCGCCCTGCTGAGCCCGGTCCAGGGGCCAGCCTGCCCTGCGTCACCGCTGCAGCTTTCAAGTGAACGTGGCGTCCGGCTGTTTGCAGATGGCCTTTCCCGTCGGGTCTCAAGGAGCGTGTGTTACTGTCGCTCGAGGGCGGACGGTGCCTTGCCCCATGCCTCGCTCTCCTCTCCGAGCGGGGCCGGCCCTCTCCAGGGAGCCTGTCACTTCTTGCTGCCCCTCCCGCCCGCTTGGCAGTTGACAGCCCCGCACGGCTGCGGGGCTCTGCGTGTGGGGCCCTTCCGTCCGTCATCGGCCTGCTGCCCGGTGGCGGGGGGTGGTCGTGCAGAGCGGACGTGGCGTCGGGGCGGCCTTCCGAGGGGACAGGGCTGTCGGCCAGGCACGACTGGCGTTGGGCCCCACGCCCTCTGACGCCGTGCTCCCCCAGGACGTGGCCCGGCTCATCGTGGAGCGCTCCACCATCATGTCCCACCTCTTCTCCAAGCGCTCCTGCAGCGCCGAGTCGGACGCCGTGCTGGCTGCCCTGCTCTCCATCTTCTCCCGCTACGTGCAGCGCATGCGCAAGAGCAAGGAGGGCGAGGAGGTCTACAGCTGGGTAAGGCGGGCGGGCGCCCTGGGTCCGGCCCCCGCGGCCCTCGCCTCGGCCCGCTCAGCCCCTTCCTCTCCCTCCAGTCTGAGTCGCAAGACCAGGTCTTCCTGCGCTGGACTAGCGGGGAGACGGCCACCATGCACATCCTGGTGGTCCACGCCATGGTCATCCTCCTGACGCTGGGGCCGCCCCGCGGTGAGCAGCCTGCGGGCGGTGGGGCCTGGGTCTCCCATTGGAGGTAGATACCCTCCCCTGCCCGTCCTGGGGGCGCACGTGAGAGCCTCCACGTGACGGTACCCCGTGCGCCGCCGAGCCTTCCGATCCGCAGGCCGGGGGTTTGCAGACTCCGTGCCGCGTCAGCCCACACGCTGTCCCGTCATCGTGAGGTGCACGTGGGTGTTGTTGGGCATCTCTGTGCCTGCTCCTCTTTGCACTATGGCTTCTGGAGGTGGAGGTGTCCACGTGGGGCTGCCCAGCTGAGGGGACACTGGTGCCCAGAGCAGGGAGCTCCGGGTCCTCTCCACAGGCCTGGGGTGTGGCCCTCGACTCGCTGGCCGTGGGCTGTGTCCAGCAGCCGGGGGCTGCCCTGCCACTTACTTGTGTCCAGGGGAGGCTGGCCTTGTGCCGGCCTGGCCTACCGGCTGCCCGGGGCTTTGTGCACCCCGAGTCCCGGAAGGAGCCGGTGTGACCAAGCCCACAGAGCCCAGAGCGCGTGCTGGCCCCAGCCTTACACCGTCCCCTGGGCGGCCTGGCCAGCCCTGCACCTCCGTTTCCTCAGCTGAGACGGGGCGACGCCGCGGTTGTGAGGATTACCCGAGTCAGCCGTGCAAAGCCTCTGCCGCCGGGCCACGCTCGGCTCCCGGTAGATTCCCCTCCATCCTCTGAAGCCCCAGTTCGCACCTGTAACCCGAGGACGTGCCGGCCTTGGCCTTCAGGCTTCGGTGCGGCCGGAGCTCCTAGGGTGGCGAGGTCGGGGAAGGCGTCGCTGAGCCATCCCTGGTGCTTGCCCTGTTGTCTCTCCCGAAGCTGGTGACGGCGAGTTCCGGGCGCTGCTGGACATCTGGTTCCCAGAGAAGAAGCCGCTGCCCACGGCCTTCCTGGTGGACACGTCGGAAGAGGCTCTGCTGCTGCCCGACTGGCTGAAGTTGCGCATGATCCGCTCGGAGGTCCCGCGCCTGGTGGACGCTGGTACGGCCGGCGGGGCCGGGGCGGGGAGGCCCACGCCCTGCCTCTTGCTGTAGGCCTGCGCGTGTGTTCTGCCTGTTGCCTGTTGGTGGACGCTGGTATGGCCGGCGGGGCCGGGGCGGGGAGGCCCAGGCCCTGCCTCTTGCTGTAGGCCTGCGCGTGCGTTCTGCCTGTTGCCTGTTGGTGGACGCTGGTATGGCCGGCCGGGCGGGGCGGGGAGGACCAGGCCTTGCCTCTCGCTGTAGGCCTGCGCGTGTGTTCTGCCTGTTGCTTGTTGGTGGACGCTGGTATGGCCGGCGGGGCCGGGGCGGGGAGGCCCAGGCCCTGCCTCTTGCTGTAGGCCTGCGCGTGTGTTCTGCCTGTTGCCTGTTGGTGGACGCTGGTACGGCCGGCGGGGCTCGGGCGGGGAGGACCACGCCTTGCCTCTTGCTGTAGGCCTGCGCGTGCGTTCTGCCTGTTGCCTGTTGGTGGACGCTGGTACGGCCGGCGGGGCCGGGCGGGGAGGACCACGCCTTGCCTCTTGCTGTAGGCCTGCGCGTGTGTTCTGCCTGTTGCCTGTTGGTGGACGCTGGTATGGCCGGCCGGGCTCGGGCGGGGAGGCCCAGGCCTTGCCTCTTGCTGTAGGCCTGCGCGTGTGTTCTGCCTGTTGCCTGTGAGAGAGGACGGCTCGGGGGCCTCTGGTGGGTTCCGGGGTGTCTGTTATTCAGCAGATGTTTGTGGAGCTGTCAGTGCACTGACAGCTGCCCACGCGCCCTTGTGGTCAGGTGGGGAGGCCGAGGGCCTCCCGTGAGCAGCGCTGCTGGAGGAGGAGCCAAGACCAAGTGGTCCCGGAATTCGGAGGGGGAGGGGCTGGGGCCTCGGAGCTGGCTCTGGGGTGCAGAGTGGCCTTGGGCGGCCTGCCGCGAGGAGGAGGGGCATCCGGCGGTGGTCAGCGTGGTATCCAGTGGGGGTAGCAGGCCGGGCAGTTTGGGGGGTGGCTTGGCTTGGGAAGCGCGGCAGGACACACCCAGGGGAGCCTTGACTCTGAGCTGGAGGGAGCGCAGGGCTGGCCCGCAGCCTCAGGACGCAGGGTGGGGGGCCTGAGGACCCACCAGCCACCCTTGGAGCTGCCCTCTGGGCCCTGGGCCCCGCCAGGCCCCGCGGGCCAGGGTCACCTGGTGGCGGTCGCTGAGCGAGAGCCGCCCTCAGCCCTGCAGGACCTGGAGCCCCAGCAGCTGCTGCTGTTCGTGCAGTCCTTCGGCATCCCTGTGTCCAGCATGAGCAAACTTCTCCAGTATCTGGACCAGGCGGTGGCCCACGACCCCCAGACCCTGGAGCAGAACATCATGGACAAGAGTGAGAGCCGGGTTCCCCCCCCCCGAGCTCCCTGGGCCCGCCGTGGGGCTGTGGCAGGGGAGCCAGGCTGGGGGCGGAGTGGAGCAGCCCCGGGGCAGGGGAGCCAGGCTGGGGGCGGAGTGGAGCAGCCCCGGGGCAGGGGCTGCGAGCAGGAAGGTGGAGCTGCGTCCAGCCCTCGGCTTGGAGGGTGGAGGGAGCTGCGGGTGCGGTCTGATTCTCTGCGGAAAGGCCCTGTCGCCCAGCTTCCCGGGGCCTGGGGAGGCTTGGAGCTCTGCGGGCACCGTGTGGAGGGCTTCCCTCCTCCCTGGGGACCCGTGTTTACCCGTGGCTGCCCCCCGCCGCAGATTACATGGCTCACCTGGTCGAGGTCCAGCACGAGCGAGGGGCGTCCGGAGGCCAGACTTTCCACTCCCTGCTCACGGCCTCCCTGCCCGCCCGGCGAGGTACGCACCCATCCCAGCTCGCGTGGCCACTCGGGAAGCGTTTGCTTCTGCCCGGCGTCCGGGCTTCTGTTTTGGGCCCTGTTGCTCCTGGGCCTCGGCAGGCCTGGCAAGGCTGGGGTCCCGGGGTGAGAGCCCTCTGCAGGGGCTGTGAGCCCGCTCCTGTCTGGGCGGTGGGCCGCCGGCTGAGCCTGGCCGTGGTCAGCATGGTCCCCGCCACAGCTGGCCATGATGGCTTCTCAGCCGACCTCCTCCTTCCCTGCAGACAGCACGGAGGCGCCGAAACCCAAAAGCAGCCCAGAGCAGCCACCGGGCCAGGGCAGGACCCGGGCCGTGACACAGGTGCGGGTTCTGGGCCCCGAGGACGACCTGGCCGGTATGCTTCTGCAGGTACGGGACACCCTCCCTCCCCGGTCCCTCCCCCAGCCTGGAATCCACGGCCAAGGGTTCCCTGGGCACGTGTGTTCTCGCCCCCTCCTCACTGTGACAGGCGCCGCAGAGCAGCGGTGCGCGGTTTCCGTCTTCACGCTTACACACCTGTATGCACACGTGTGTGCACAGGTCCACGCGCTCTCTCCTGGGCCTGTTGCCACGGGCCTCTTCCCAGTCCTTGCCCCCCGCCCCCACGCCCCTCTGGAGAGTCTGCTGGGGACCGGGCACACCAGTGCCAACTGCCGGCAGCCTCCGTGGGGTTGGGGTGCGGGGTGCGGGGTGCGAGGAGGGCTCTTCGGGGAAGGCCCCACCTGCCAGCCGCGCGGTCCTGATGGCTGCCTTTCAGCAGATCTTCCCGCTGAGCCCGAGCCCGCGGTGGCAGAGCTCCAGTGCGCGCCCCGTAGCCCTGGCGCTGCAACAGGCCCTGGGCCGGGAGCTGGCGCGAGTCCGCCAGGGGAGCCCCGAGGTGCCGGGCGTCGCGGTGCGCCTCCTGCAGGCCCTCGCCACCCTGCTGAACTCCCCGCACGGCGGCGCGCTGGCCATGGTCATGCACCAGAACCACTTCCTCGCCTGCCCTCTGATGCGCCAGCTCTGCCAGTACCAGGTAGGCCCCAAGTCCCCGCGCCCGGGCTCTGCCTCGCGCGGCCAAGGCCTCCGTCCCCTGTCCCGACCCCCCAGCCTCGGGGCTTCTATGGCCAGGCCTGCTTGGGCCCCAGCTGACGGGTGTCCTGACGCTGTCCGGTGGGCCGCGGCCCTTGCTCCTAAATGAGGAGACGTGGCTTTTGCTGTGGATCTGGGGGTAGATCCTCCGCTTCCGTGACAGAAATTCCCTGTGAGCAGGGCCGGAGCGTGTGGGTTTTCACCGCGTCCGCCACCTGGTTTCAGTGGTTTTGCCACATTCACCTTACTGCCCCTGCGTGTGCGCACGTGTGTGCTACCTCCTCGATCGTTCCTCTCTGAGCTCCGTGAGGACAGGCGGCAGCAGACCCCTCGTGGGCTGTGGGTACGGGCGCTGGAGGGGCCCCCGCCGTGGCAGGCGGGACGGCTCCGCGCGGCCCTGGCCCCGTCTGAGCCGTGCTGCGCCGCCCCCAGCGCTGCGTGCCCCAGGACACCGGCTTCTCGTCGCGCTTCCTCAAAGTGCTCGTGCAGACCCTGCAGTGGCTGGACAGCCCCGCCGTGGAGGCCGGGCCCCTGCAGGCCCAGCTCAAGCTGTTTGCTGCCCAGTACTCGGCACGGCGCCGGATCAGCGATGGTGAGGCGGGGTCGACGGGGGTCCTGGGCTCTCTGCCGTCGCGTCAGGGGGACCGGGGCCTTGTTCCCAGAGGGGTCCCGGGTGGCGTCGGGGTGAGTGGGGCCCAGCGGTTTGGGGGTCGGGGCGCTGGGGAGGTCCCCCAGGGGCGAGTGTACGTGTGGGAACCGAGGGGAGTCGCCTGCCCAGCTACCCCTGGCAGGAGTCCCGTGGGTCACACGGCACTCCCCTGCAGTGCGGAGCGGGCTCTTGCACCTGGCGGAGGCCCTGACGTTCCGCGGGGACCCGGAAGTGGTCAGCTCCACCATCCGCGCCATCATGGCCACCCTCAAGTCTGGGGAGGGGTGTGACGTGGAACCCGAGCTTATCAGTAAAGGTACTTGGGCCCCGGGTGCCACAAAGACCCCGCCTCGCCGCCCCGCACACAGGTCCCCCTCCTGGGCGCCCCGCGCACAGGGCCTGGGGGCGGGGCTGTGTGTCCTCGCGTCCGGTGGCCCCCTGAGTTGGAGTGATGCAGGTGCTCTCTCTGCCGCCCCCTCAGTCCTCCGGGCTCTGGTCGCCGTGAGGTCGCCTCACCTGGAGGAGCTGCTGGCCGCGCTCTTCTCTGCCGCCTCTGCCTTCCCGGCCTCGGGGCCCGTGGCCGTGGTGAGCTCGCTGCTGTTGCAGGAGAAGGGGGAGCCCCCGGCCCTGGGGAAGCAGGACTCTGACAGCTGCAGGTGAGCCAGCGGCGCGGTGGCCGGCTGGGAGGGGGGCAGGGGGCGGCCCCGGCCAGCTGCGTCTGAGCCCACCCCACCTTCCCTGCAGCCTGGAGCCTGTGCGGCTGGGACCTTGCTCGGGGCTCCTTGTCGACTGGCTGGAGATGCTGGACCCCGAGGTGATCAGTAGCTGCCCGGACCTGCAGCAGCGGCTGCTGTTCTCCCAGAGCAAGGTGGGCCTCGCCTGGACACGACGCGCTGGGCCCGCAGTCCGCCCGGCAGCCCCAGGGCGGGGCTGTCTCTCTGTCGGTTCCAGCAGATCCGAGGCCTGAGTCTCAGTGGCCAGACAGGTCCCGTGTTTCCTCTGAGCGGGTCACCACAACTGGCCAGATCTGGTCACGGAGGCGGGCGGGGGGTGGCTTGGTCCTTCGTGGGCTCAGGTCCTCACAGGGCACGAGGCGGTAGGGGGAGTGGAGCTCAGCACCCCGTGACGAGGGGTGGGGTCCTCTGAGGGGTCGGAGCCCACATCAGGGCTCCGCGGGGGCGGCCGTGGGGAAGGGGGGGAAACACTGACCAGGTCGCCGGGGAGGGGCTGCCAGGCCACCCCTGCCCGTGATCCTGCGGCGCGCAGTTGGTCTGCGCTTCTGAGAGCGGACGTCACGCGCCCGCGGCCCCGCCCGTCCAGGCGTTCCCGCGCCCCGGGTTTTGCTCGCGTGTGTCCTGGTCTCTGAGGAGTGGATTCCGTTCAGCCCATGTTTAACCTGTGGAGTGAGCGGCCTGGCTGGGTGGCTCTCTGGGCGGGAGCCTCGGATATGCCTCGAAACGGACACCTTCCTCTGCTCTGTGCCGGCACACGTGGGCTGTCACCTGCTGACGTCACCCGGCAGAGCCGTCAGCCCGGCGGGGACCATCGCAGGTTTCCTCCCTCCCCAGGGCAAAGGCCATCCCGGCCCGCAGGTGCCGTCTTTCCGACCCTACCTCTTAGCCCTGCTCACGCACCAGTCCAGCTGGTCCACGCTGCACCAGTGTATCCACGTCCTGCTGGGCAGGAACCGGGAGCAAAGGCGAGTCCCCCGGACCCTTGTCCCCCACCGGCAGGTCTGTTCCTGCCACAGGCAGTATGGGCCTCGGGGCCCCGTGGGGCAGCTGCCCTGCCTGGACTCCTCCGGGAGCCGAGTTCAGAGGGCAGCGTCGGGGGCCTTGGGCGGGGGGATCTGATCCAGCACCCTTCCCCCTGGCTTCCTCAGGAACCAGGGCGCTCTTGCCTGGCCCGGTGTCCCTTCTCTGGGTGACCAGCAGGCAGACAGTAGGGTTCATGTCCCTTCTCTGGGTGACCAGCAGGCAGACAGTAGGATTCATGTCCCTTCTCTGGGTGACCAGCAGGCAGACAGTAGGGTTCACTGTCCTCCGGTCGTGTGAATGGCTGGCGTCCGTGCTATGCTGCGGGGGCGCCAGAGGCCCCTGTGCACGGCTGCAAGCGTGGGGCGGGGTAGGGCGGGGCGGGCCGGGGCCGACGTTAGCTTTGCCACCGTGAGCTGCAGAGAGGTCAGGTGGGGCAGCCCGCGTACCCTGACGGCTGACCTGGGCCCTCGGCCGGCAGGGAGCATCTCGCCCCACCCCTGCCTGCCTCCGCCTGGAGGCGTGCCCCGTGCTCAGCCAAGCCACCTCGCTTCCTCCAGGTTTGACCCCTCGGCCTCCCTGGACTTCCTCTGGGCCTGCATCCACATTCCTCGAATCTGGCAGGGCAGGGACCAGCGTACCCCTCAGGCAGGTTTTGGGGTGTCTGCTGCCTGCAGGGTGGGGTGGCGGGTGGACGTGGCCGGGCCTGACTGGCGGTGCCCGCTGCAGAAGCGGCGGGAGGAGCTGGTGCTGCGGGTCCAGGCCCCGGAGCTCATCGGCCTGGTGGAGCTGATCCTGGCGGAGGCGGAGACCAGGAGCCGGGACGGGGACGCGAGCGCCTGCGGCCTTCTCCAGGCCCGGCTGCCTCTGCTGCTCAGCTGCTGCCGCGGTGACGACGAGGGCGTCGGGAAGGTGACGGCACACCTGACAGGCTGCGTCCAGCAGTGGGCTGACAGGTGAGGGTGCTGGGCCCCGGGCTCTGAGCCCCCCGTCCCCTTGCCCGTGTGACGGGAGGCCGCAGCTCAGGCACGAGCACCGTGGTGATGAGCCCAGGCCACCAGTGGGGGT
This sequence comes from Kogia breviceps, assembly GCF_026419965.1. Classification (NCBI taxonomy): domain Eukaryota; kingdom Metazoa; phylum Chordata; class Mammalia; order Artiodactyla; family Physeteridae; genus Kogia; species Kogia breviceps. Next base: position 90,162,586 of record NC_081323.1, read on the forward strand.
GGGGTAGGGGTGAGGGGCCGGCACACCAGCTCTGCACGCAGCCCGCAGTGGGAACAGCGGCTCCCCCGTTCCGCGGCCACCCCGAGTCTGGTCTCTGGTCTCTCACAGCGTGTTGGGCAGGCGTTGCCGAGACCTGCTCGTGCACCTCTACCTGCAGCGGCCAGACCTCCGGGTGCCTGTGCCTGACGTCCTGCTGCACAGCGAAGGGGCCGCTGGCAGCAGCGTCTGCAAGGTAAAGCCCTACGGGGTTATCGGGGCCACCTTTGTCCTTCACTTGGAGGTAGAAACGCCAACTGGGAGGTAGAGAAATGCCTTTTCTCAGATCTAAAGACAAAAAAGGCACCTGGTGAGTGTCGATGGCATGTCTGAGGGCAGAGGCTGCCCTGCAACCCTCGCCTGTCCGGCCTCTCGAAGGGTCTAGAAACGATCTTTTCTTCCTCCAGGAAGTCCTCTGGGTGTGGAGCAGAGGAGGGTGGGTGTCCTCCTCGTTCCCTGATGAGGGACGGTTGACTACAGCAGGCCACGTGGTGCGTGTGTGACGGCGTGGCATGTGTCCCAGCACCCGCAGCCCTTCCTGGCTGCCTGCTGTGGCGCTGGCCTTTGGCCCAGCGTGGGGCCTCTGTGCGCGGGTCTGCGTGGCATCTGCCTTCACCTCCCTTGGGTGATGGTGGGGGAAGGGGGGTCTGGTGGGCCCCCTGCCCATGTTCCCTGGGCTGGACCCTGGAGTCGCATCTGCCGCCTGCCCTGCTTCTTGGGACAGGGAGGGAAGTTGAGGTTTTTCCAGTTGTGCTTCCTTCCACTTTGGTGTGTTACTTGATTTACACACCTGAAATTACGCTTTATTTGTAAGGTTGGTTTTTCTCGTCGGAGCTAACGTAGGGCTTTTATTCTGTTTGTGCGGAGAGGGTGACCTCACACACCACGTGCTGAGATTGGCTGGGAGCTCTGGCCACGGCCTGTTTGACCCCCAGGAGCACCAGAAAGCACTAGGGGAACAGGTTTCTCTGGGTCGCTGCATAGGTCCTTAGGGACCATGCCAGGGCCTTGGGGTCCGGGGACCCTGGAGCAGGGGTCCGCACGCTGCCCGGTGAGCCCCATCGTAGCCCCTGCAGTGAGGGCAGCGGACTCGGCGGGGGGGCGGGCAGGTAGGGTGCGAGGGCTGCCGGCGGCCCCGGCTCTGACCACCCCCGTCCCTCTCAGCTGGACGGCCTCATTCACCGCTTCATCACCCTCCTGGCGGACACCAGCGACTCGCGGGCGGCCGAGAACCGAGTGGCCGACGCCAACATGGCCTGTCGGAAGCTGGCTGTGGCCCACCCCATCCTGCTACTCAGGTACCGCCTGGCCTGTCCCACCTGCAGCCGGAGCGCGCAACGCTCGCGGGCGGTGTGCCCTCCCCGCCCAGCCTGGAGCGGCTCCCGCACCACGCGTTCCTGTAAGGCGGGCTCTGCGGCTAAGAGCGGGTGGACGCGCACCGTGGTGGTGTCGTCACGGGCAGCCGGGGCCTCGGCTGCTTCCTGACTAAGCCGAGTCTCGGTGGCGGGGGTGGGGGTGGGGGGCTGGTGGACACGGGAGAGGGTGGGTCAGGTGAGCGGCCCAGAACGTCACGGTGGGGGTTAGTGGGCTCCGGCTGGGCTCCAAGTGCAAGTTGATGTCGGCCCTCGGGGGGCGGGGCGAGGGGCGCAGGGGGAGACGGCCCAGGACCACCGAGCGCATGCGTCGCCCCCAGGCACCTGCCCATGATCGCCGCCCTCCTGCACGGCCGCAACCACCTGAACTTCCAGGAGTTCCGGCAGCAGAACCACCTGACCTTCTTCCTGCACGTGCTGGGCATCCTGGAGCTGCTGCAGCCGCAGGTGTTCCAGAGCGAGCACCAGGGGGCGCTGTGGGACTGCCTGCTCTCCTTCCTCCGCCTGCTGCTGGTGGGTGCCCCGCCCACGCTCCGGACGCTGGGCCCGGTGCCTCTCCCTGCGCCCTCCTCAGCCAGTGCCCCTGCCCGCCCGGCCCGCCCCCCGACCGTCCTGAGCTCCCTCCCCATCCAGCTCGTCCCCTTCTGCTCCCACCACTCTGGCAGCCCCGGTGTTTCTGACCAGGACTGAGGGTCCATCCCCTTGTCCACCTGAGGCGGCCGTGTGAGGGCGCAGCCCCTTGGCTGCATCAGGGGCAGGGCCGGGCCACCTGCCTGCCTGACAGCTTCACCCGGGGAAGGCCCCCAGCTGCTCACGCGCCTGGGGAGACCCCACGTTCCTCAGGGTTCATGAGGGACGAGGCCACTCCTGACCGTTAGGGATCTTAACGTGCTGCCCGGCAGAGGGCGGCGTGTTGCTGGTGTCCAGGGTGTACTGTGAGGCTCCAGGGGGAGTGACGCGGGCAAGACGGGGGATGCTTCAGGCCCTGAAAGCTCCCGCCTCGCGCTTCCCTTTGCAGAACTACAGGAAGGCCTCCCGCCACCTGGCCCCCTTCATCAGCAAGTTTGTGCAGTTCACCCACAAGTACATCACCTGCAACGCCCCGGCCGCCGTCGCCTTCCTGCAGAAACACTCCGACGCGCTCCAGTGAGTGTGCGCGTCTGGCACGGCCCCTCTCCGGCCAGGGTCCCGTCGTGGCGTGCTCAGGGCTGGGAGCTCCCAGGGGGCGTGGTGGCGGGGCTGGACACTGCCCACGGCGCCGGGGCCATTCTGAGCTGGCTCCCTCCTCCCTCGGCCCCTGGGGCACCTCCTGAGCCCCTGCCCACGGGGCCCTGCCCGCCTCCCACCTGTGGCGCAGTCCTCACGGAGAACCTTGCCCCCCCAGTGACCTGTCCTTCGACAGCAGTGACCTGGTGATGCTCAAGTCACTCCTGGCGGGGCTGAGCCTTCCCAGCAGGGACGGCAGGGCCGAGCGAGGCCTGGACGAGGAGGGCGAGGGTGAGTGGGGCCGGGGCTGCGGCTGGGCTGCCCTGGGCGCCCTCGGGCATCGCTGGCCCCGCCCGTGACACGCGCAAAGCACCGAGTCGCGTGTGGCCGGCGTGGCCTACGGCACCTGCCCTCTGTGGGGCCAGCTGGGTCTCTGTCCTCGTCCCCGTCCCCGTCCTGTGGCCCCTACAGTGGGGCGACCCGGCACCTGCAGCATCGTGTCTGGCGGGCACGCGGTGGGTTTGTGAATGGGCCGAGTGCCCGGGGGCCCAGGTCCGCTGCTGGCCCTTCACGGCCGTTCTGCCCTGGGTTTGCCAAGTCGCTGGTGTCGAGGGTGACTCGGCCGTCCACGGACGTGCCTAGCACAGGGCTCTGCACGCGGGCGCCTTTACTGAGCACCTGCTGTGTGCCGGGGGCAGCGGGGAAGGCCACGCGCACAGCGTGGTGGGTGAGAGGCTCGAGAGAGAAGTGCCGTGTCTCCCAGACAGCTCCCAGCAGGCTCGTTTCAGCGCATTTATGGAGCGCCCGTTGTGTACCACCGTGCTCAGCCCAGGGCAGGGGCTGCATCTTTGGGGATCTGGTGTGATTCTGGGCACTGCTCAGCAAAGCTGCCCCTCGCTTACGCACATGGATCCCGCGGCCTCTGTGTCGAGTGTGTCCGTGGCTCTCAGGCCCTCTGGACAGTGGCCTGGGGCGGACCGTCCTCGTCTCCACCCAACAGCACTGGCCTCCTGTCTTGCAGACGAGAGCTCGGCTGGCCCCCTGCCTCTGGTCAGCATCTCCCTCTTCACTCCTCTGACCGCAGCTGAAGTGGCCCCCTATGTGAAGAGGCTTTCCCGGGGCCAGACGGTCGAGGGTAAGTTTGGGGGTTTGGCTCCCCCAGACCCAGTCGGCCCCGTGGTGGGTGGTGGCCTCCCTTTCTGTCCCTGCGGCATCCTGGGTCCCACAGCGGCCCTTGGCCATCCAGGCTTCTCCTGGGTGGGGGGGGCGCATCCAGAATACAGCAGGGCCCCTGCCAGGTCCCGGGAGGGGCTGGGCTCTTTCCTCAGAGTGGGAATAGGGGCGGGTAGAGAGGGGGTCGGGGGAAGAAGCAGGGCTGGAGACTGGGGGTGGCTTCTCTGCTGGCCAGTGGCGCCGGGGAGCCCCCTGGAGTCCCTGTGGGCACCGAGGAAGAGGGGCCTGGCGGGGAGTTGGCCGACAGCCCCTGGTCCCCTACGGAGGAGCCGAGGGCCTGGGTGGCCACCTGCGGGGAGGGGCAGGGCCACGTTTGTGCCGTGTGGCTTCGGGGCAGCCGGGGCAGACATCCGGGGAGTGTGGTGCCGATGCAGATCCCTGGGCCCCTCAGAAACCTCTGAAAGCCTGGTCGGCCAGCACCTCCGGTTTGGGGTCGTTGGCTCGGTAGTTGGGAAGGCAGCGGCACCCCCAGTGCTTTCCGTCCCAAGGTGCTGGGGGCCCCCTGGCCTGAGCAAGCACTAGGGATGCTATGGAAGCTCCAGGAGGCACCGGCACTGACGTTAGAGCAGCCATGCTGCACCTGTAGAACCAGGTCCCTCCGCCAGGGCCTGTGCTGAGGCCGGGCCGGGGTCCCTGCCCGGCAGGTGTGCTGTGGGGCAGCGGGCTCTGGCCCCGGGACTCCACCACTCCCGCCTCTGGGCTGCGTGGGGGACAGGTTCGCCCCCGAGCCCAGCAGCTGCAGCCTGGCCCTCACCATACGCTTTCTACCCATCTTAGATCTGTTGGAGGTTCTGAGCGACGTGGACGAGATGTCCCGGCGGAGACCCGAGATCTTGGGCTTCTTCTCGGTGCGGGAGCTGTCATGTGCCCGGAGGAACTGAGACACGTGTCAGAGGCTGGGGCGGGAGGGCAAAGCCGCACTGGGCCCCAGACAGGGACGCCGCCCACCACCCTCCTTCCTGCTGTGCACCCCGCTCAGCCCTCAGCGGCTGGGCTTTGGGGGTGGGCGCCACGTCTGAGCCCGGCCCCGCCCCAGATTCTCAGTCCCGCCCAGAACTGAGGCAGCCCGCTCCTCCACACTGCGCTGGAGCTCCTATGTGCTTCATGGGTCCTGACGTCCCAGGGCCCAGCGACGGGGGATGTTGAGGGGGCTTAGGGAGTGGGGTCCCCTGGACGGGAGGGTGGCCCTGCTGACACCGCCCCCGTCCCCGCAGACCAGTCTGCAGCGGCTGATGAGCTCAGCTGAGGAGTCCTGCCGCAGCCTGGCCTTCAGCCTGGCCCTGCGCTCCATCCAGAGCAACCCCAGGTGAGCCGGCGTCACCTGCTGCCACAGGCCGCCCAGTGCCCTGGGCCAGGCCTCCTGCTCCTCCTGTCCGGTGGGGCCCGGCACGGGGCTCTGCGGAGGCATCGGGGCCTTGGCCGTCTTGACACGGGGGGAGGTGCCAACCTGAGCACGTGGCTCTTTCAGCATCGCAGCCGACTTCTTGCCCACGTTCATGTACTGCCTGGGCAGCCGGGACTTTGAGGTAGCGCAGACGGCCCTCCGGAACCTGCCGGAGTACACCCTCCTCTGCCAGGGTGAGTCTTCCCCGACCCCACCCGCCCAGGCCCTGGTGCCTGCGGAGGCCTCGGTACCCGGGGCCAGGCTCTCGGGGAAAGACCAGAGGCTCCACTTCCGAGAGCTGCCTGATGACCTGGCCGCTGCGGCCAGAATGTCAGGGCAGCGCAGCCTGACGGGGTCTTCGTCTGTCCCCAGAGCATGCAGCCGTGCTTCTGCACCGGGCCTTCCTGGTGGGCATGTATGGCCAGGTGGACACCAGCGCCCAGATCTCCGAGGCCCTGAGGATCCTGCACATGGAGGCTGTGATGTGAGCCTGGGCCGCAGCCCGACTGCACGCCTGGTCCGCTGGTGGCCTCCTCCGGGAGCACCAAGGTAGGCGGGGCCGGCACTCAGAGCCCAGGCCCAGCCGCCCCTGGCCGGCAGTGGGGGGCCGTCTGCCACGGAGGCTGTCCCGCCTGCGGAGTGATGGGGGCACAGCCCCGCTGCGAGGGGATGCTGACAGCCTAGCGAGTCGAGGCGAGGGGCTGGGTTCAAATGAAACCTTTGAACTCCGCGATGCTGCTGCCTGTGTGGTTTGCCTCCTTGGAGACCCCGGGAGTGCGTGGGGCCTGGGAGCTTGGAGCCCTGCCCCCAGGGCCCGGCCAGCCTGCCTGCTCCTGGCTGGGCGTGTGACAGTGTCCATCTGGAGACAGGAGGGCGCCTGCCTGCTGGGCACAGCCTCGGCCCTTCCTCCCTGCCCTCCACCCAGCTCCCCACTTTCAGGCAGCATCGGGGTTGGGGGAGAGCTGGCAGTGCCCGGGCGCCCCCTGCCCCCGAGTTCTCTGCCCGCGGGCTTGGCCTCGTCAGCTCCCGGAGGGAGCGGGGCTCGCTGGGGGTCGGCAGAGCAGTCTTCTCTCCCCCCCCAGCAAGGACCTCAGCTCCCCGAGACCCTCGGCTTCGGGCATCGCTCCAGGAAGCCCCCGCGGGCTGGCGCAGTGCAGCCACTGAGGGGCGCGTCCTCCGCGGAGCTGCGGTGCTGGGGCAGGGGGCGGGGGCGCGGCTCTGCCCGAGAACTTGGCCTGGGGACTCTGAGGGCAGGGGGCAGTGCTCCCTCTAGTGAGGGCCCTGGGGTCCCCCCAGGCGGCACTGGTTTCTCCAGGCCAGTGTCCTCGTCTCTGGGGGCAATGCCGTCCCGATCCCCTCCAGGCTCAACGCAGGTGGCGTCCCACTCCTCCCTCCCATGGCTCCCGTTAGTGCCCTGCCAGAGCCCCGGTCTCCCTGTGGCCCCCGGGTTCCACTGTGCGCCCCCCTCCCCCTGCAGGGTCCCCGTCTGCCTGGCTCCTGCTCAGCTGGGGCCACCAGGGGGCGCTGAGGCTAGAGACAGACCCTTGTGGGGTGGGGGGTGGTCCCTGCTTCCATGCGCACCAGGGACAGGGCTGTGCCCCTAGCCCCACAGGCCCCTGGTCGGCCACGGCCTTGCCAGCCTCCCTTTTCCCCGTCCTTGCTTCTCCCCAGCCTCCCTGCTCCCCTGAGCCCGACGGGTCGGCCACCCCGCCACTGCCCGTGTGACAGCCCTTCAGTATCCAGATCCTGCCCGTTCCCTGGTGGAGCCCCAGGACCCCCTGTCCCGTCTGGCTTCTTTCTTGGCCCCCGTTGTGTGGGCTCTTGCTCGGACACGTGGAACCGGCCTTTGGCCACTGGCAGCTCCTGCCCCTCTGCGGTCCCTGCACAGAGGGACATGGCGCTGAAGGGCCCCCTCCTGCCTCCCGCCCTGGGCGCCCGAGCAGGAAGTGCCATGCCACTTGCGGGCTGCCACGGCCCTGCCCGTCTGGGCTTGGGTGACAGCTGTTGGGACACCTGCACGCCCCAAAGTGCCGCTGCCTTACCCGGAGCCGGGAGCACGGGCCCCCTGGGGTTGGGGGGGTGGGGCTGGGGCAGTTCACTCGTGACCCTGGGCTGTGTGAGGGCCCAGCAGGCGGAGAGACAGGCGCTGCGGGAGCCCTTAGACCACCTTCCTGCCCAGTCCCAGCAATGTCAGGGCCGAGGCCTGGGGGGGCCTGGGGCTGGGGGGGGCGGGGATTCCGACCACCCTCCGCCTTCACCTTTCTGCGGGCAAAGGCGGACGTCCCGGCAGGGCTGCGGGCGGGTGGCTGGCGCACGGGCGGTACCCACAGAACCGTGCTTACCAGCCTGGGCGCTGCAGCATTGCCTGGCAGGTGGCGGTGGTGGGGCCAGCGGGACCCCTGGGGACGGCCCGTGGGGATGGGCGGTGGTGTGTGGAGGGTGCGGTCAGAGCGGACGTGCAGGGCAGCACTCCTCGGAAGGTCCCCGTTGCCGTGAACACCGTCCAGCCGGCCCCATTTTACACAGGTGCGCCCAGCCCAGGGCCTCGGGGAGGAGGGGCCGGGGGGCCCAGTGGATGGCGGGCCCGGGCGTGGGTGTGCATGTGTGTGGGGTGAGTGTGGGCCTGTGGAGGCCGGGTGAGCCCCCTCGGGGTCAAGGCCACCTGACCTGCTCCTGTCTACACGGCGTGTGTGGGGAGCCGGAGTGCCAGCTCCCTGTGTGGGCCTGAACCCGGAGCCTGTGCCCCGCAGAGCACAACGGCGCTTGGCTGCTGAGTGGGGAGGCCCAAGGTACAGGAGCACGGCCAGGTAGAACCTTCTGGATCCCAACTCCGCTGCCTCAGCTCAGCACCCAACCACGTCCACTGGGAAGCCCAAGCTTGCCACGTTCTCTCCTGCCACGGGGCCTTTGCTCTCCCCGCTCACTGCACACCGTGCCGGCTCTCACTCCATCAGCTCTCGGCTCCTGTGCTCCTCCTCCAGGAAGGCTTTTTTTTTTTTTAATATGTATTTATTTTTATTGGCCGCATCAGGTGTTAGTTGCGGCACGCGGTATCTCGCGTTGCTGCGCGCGGGCTCTGTTGCAGCGTGCGTGCCTCTCTCTAGTTGTGGCGCGCAGGCTCATTAGTCGTGGTGCGCGGGCTCAGTTGCCCCGCGGCATGTGGGATCCCAATTCCCTGACCGGGGATCGAACTGGCGTCCCCTGCATTGCAAGACGGATTCTTAACCCCTGGACCACCAGGGCGGTCCCCAGGACGGCTTCTTGCGCCCAGGGTCAGGTGCCTCCTCCCCGCAGGTTCTGTGTGTTCTCAGTTTCTCGCTCTGTGCCACGCTGGGAGGTGGGGGGTCTGGCTGGGTGGTTGGAGTTGTCAATCCAGCCAGGGTCCGCCTGGCCTGGGGTGTGCAGAGCAGGTGAGGGAGGAAGTGAAGTCCAGTCTGCTCCGAGAGCCCAAAGCCCCAGACCTGGCGGGAACCGGGGTGGGGTCAGGCCGGGGGGCTGGGGCAAAGACGTGAGGTCAGCCCGTGTGTCCCACCCCAGCCTCCAGCCCCGGGCTCTCCACAGGGGCTGCTCTCGCCTGGCTCACAGCCTGCAAGGCCTGGGAAGTTGACCTGTCCAAGGTCAGGTTGGGGAAGGGGCTCCTTGAGTGTCAGGAAGGAGGAGAAGTGGAGGGGGCGGGGCAGAGCCCACCTGGGCTTCTGAAGTCCTGGCACATGACCCTGGCAGCTGGGCTCCCCTCTCTGGGCCTCAGCCTCCCTCTTGTTAAGAGGGGCTGCGCTCACTCACTGACAAGAAAACGAGGCGTCCGCCCGGACCCCACAGTCCTCTTCGCTCTGGGGGAGGGGAGGCCCCCCAGGGAGGATCAAAGGGCACCCCATCAACCAGCTTCAGCAGGTGGGGAAGGGTGGGGCCAGGTGTGGCGTTGCCATGGTGATGAGCTCACCTGTTTCCTTCATGTTCAGTCCTGGGAAGGGGTGAGCCCTGACCTTCAAACAGGTCAGACAGCAGCCGGGCAGAGGGCCAGAGAGGCGTGGGCAGCTGGGGTCCCAGGGCCCCCAGGTCTCCCCACGAGGGTTCCCGGCACCAGGGCCCCCACGTCCCGCCCTGGGAGGGCTGCCTTATGGCCCCAATTCACAGATGAGGGCAGTAAGACCCAGTTAGTTGTCCAAGGTCACATGGGGTAGGACTGCCCAGGGGTCCTGAAGCAGGACCCTCCCCTCTCCCCTGTTAACGCCCTCAGAGCCACTTAGAACTCTGACCTGGGCCGCGGTGGGGTGGGTTCGGGTGTCTTGGCAGGGAGGGGTGGGTGTGGCTTGAGGGCTCTCCCAGGGCCTGCCCGCGCCACCTCTCCCTGGGGAAGGAGGACAGGCAGGCAGAACTGGAGTCCAGGTCTCACCCTGGAGCCCGGTCCCCAGTCCAGGCTGGGCCCCCAGGGGGACCAGAGGTCAGGCCCCACAAGGCTCGTGCCTGGGGTAGTCGGGAAGGGCTATTTCAGGAAGGTGGAGGGTCGATCGGGAGCTTGAGGACGAGGTAGTGTTGGAGAGTGAGCGGGAGTTTTCCAGGTGAGGAGACTCGGCTTGTCCAGCTGCACCGTGGCACAGAGCTCTCAACGCGTGTGAGTGGTGAGCCCAGAGCCCTGGCCTCCTGTCTGCCCCCCGGGCATGAAGCGTGGCCTGGAGGGGGTGGGGCTCAGCGGCCGTTTGTCCAGTGAGTGGGTGCAGGCCACGTGCAGGGAGGGGGGTGCTATGGGGCGGGACTTCTGGCTGCAGAGCTCAGGGCCCCACTGACCCCTGGGATGGAGGAAGCAGCTGCTGACTGCCACCTGCTCGGCACACCTGGGCCTGGCTCCTGGGGGCCTTCCGAGACGCCGGGTCCCAAAGGCCCCTCGGACCCCTTCATCCCGGGTCCACATTGCGGACGGCACCCCAGGCGCCCACAGGCCAGAGCGTGAGCCAGGAGGGCCTTTGGGATGGCAAAGCACATGGCGGCAGGAGCTGGGGGGCCGCCGGGGCAGAGGCCAGGGTGAAGGTCCCCCCACCCCAGGCCCCCCACCCTGGGCGCCCTCGCCCTGAGTCTCTGTGTCCTGCCCCATTCAAGGCCAGGGGCCGCCTTGACTGACCTCTCACCCCCAGACCTGGGGCCGGTAACTAGAGGCACCCCAGAGCTCTGAGGCCAGCTCAGCGCTCCCTGACCATGGCCTTGGGCAAACCATTCGCCTCTGCTTCCGTGTCTGTCAAAGGGGTGTGAAAATAACGCCTGAGTCTCAGGGCACTGTGAGCACGGAGGAAGTGCTCGGTGAAGGGTGTCTGTCGCTGTGACCTGCTTTCTGAACAGAGAGGTGCTGTGCTCTGGCCAAGGACACACAGCTGTTGGAGGCAGGGCCAGGCTTCCTTCCGCCCGGGGCCCGCTCCCTGGCGCCCCTGCCAGCCCCTGCACGCTGGTGATGGGACAGGAGGGCCAGGCCCCATTACAAGGGGTTCCCATAAATGGCGTGAGAAGGATTCATAATGTATTTGTCACACATCGTCGTGGTAGCCAAAAATGATCTATAAATGTGCGGTAAATGTTTTATAATGTTTTTGTAACCCGTTATAAATGATAAATGGCAGACTATAGATGCCAGATCAAATATTTATATCGCATTGTGTGCAGTGTCGGGAAAGCCATTAATAATAAAGGGGATGGAAATGTAAAAGTTACCAACATGCCCAGCAAAGCCATTTATAATGAAATGTAAAATTTGGCCGTTGGAAGCCACCCACGAGCCCCAGCCGAAGCACCGGCCAGCTTCCCCCGGAGCCCGGGGAAGGAGTGGGTTGTGAATTATTTGTGAGGTGTTCGGGCTAGAACGTGTACTATCCACAGCACGCTGTATAAATATGCACAAGGCAGCATGCATTATTCATTGGGCCTAATTAATTAATGGGTGGTGGCCCCTTAAAATGGGGTGTCGCAGCTTCCAGCTCCCTCCTGCCTGGGGTGCGGGCATCCACAGCCGCCTGCGTGAGCCGTTGGCTGACCCAACCACGGCCTTGGGAACTGGGGAATGAGGGGACACCCCTTGGATGCTCTGCCGTGAAGCCAGCGTGACCCCCCCAAGGTGGTTCCGTTGCAGGCGGCAAGGGCCTGGCGTCCCTCCGGGGGGCTCTGCGTTCCACCCTCCAGCATCCGTCTCTCACAGCCACAGTGGCCATGAAAATTAATTGTTTTTCATGGATCGAGCTTGAGGAGAGCCAAACCTAGATAGCGCTCTTTGCCTTTTTCACTTATTTATTAAAGGTGACGCGCTCAGGGTGCGATGGTGACGTGAATGATATCCTTAACTAGTCCAGACCAATCAATGTAAAGACGGGTGGCATCGATCACAATTACCTGGCTAGGTAATACTGTTACCGCGGCAGGGAGCCGCATTGCCACAGCTCAGCCTGGCGCTACTGGGGATGAGGGCCCCCACCTTGCAGTGAAGGCTCAGAGAAGTGAGGGTGACAGGGCAAAGCTGCTGAGCGAGGCTGCCGACCCGGACCTGCCCGCTGGAGTCCGAGCAGCTCTTTTGCGCAAGCCAGGGCTCCCGGTTCTTGGTGTGTGGCACCCGTTTCCTGAGACACCCCTGCAGCAGAGGTTCTGTGGGCGAGTCCGTTTGGGAACCCCTGTGTAGCGTGGCCTCTCCCTTGGGAGTCGCGGTGCACGGCCGGGGATGAAGGCTCTGAGAAGTCCTGGGGGAAGGGCCGCGGGGGTGGATGCCTCCCCACACCCCCGCCCCGTCTTTCTCTCGCCCCCGACTGCCTCCCCTGGTTTCCCTGCTCTGCCTTGAAGGCTCAGGGCACCGCCAGGTCTGCTGTGTTTGCACAGGCGCCCCCGATTACGTTCCAGCTCAGGCCATCAGCCTTGGTCAAATCTGTGACTTGGGGTTCAGTCTGCCAGTTAGAGGGTCTACAGACCCAGCCCACCGCTTCAAGGTGTTGCGCCCATTCCCACCACCAAGAACCATCCTAGGGGCCTAGTAGGTGGCGCATCCTCCAGGAGCTGGCTTTTTGGATGCAAATTAGTGCTGCCCTGGTCCGGATCGTCCCTGGGTCCCCAGCAAATGTCCTTGCCAACCTTCCTCCCAGGGAGGGGCCCCCATCATCACCGAGGGGTCTGAACACGTGGCGGAAAGCAGGAGGGGAGGATATTGAGACCACCCGGACTGGAAGTTCTGACCCAGACAAGGGCGGCCGGGGCAGGGCAGTGGCCTGGGCTGACCCGGGTTCCTCGGGCACTCCACCATGCCGGGTCCTAGGCCCCAGCTCTGTCTGGCTGATCCACTGGTCTGCTCTCTCCTCAGAACCTAATTTTCTTGAGCTGCAGAATGGGTAGGGTCAACCCACTTTAAAGAGTGGCCTTAAGCATTAAGTGAGAAAGTGGGTGTGAAAATGCTAGAAGCCCTCCCGGACACTTTCTCTAGCCGCACCCCGCCTCCTGCCCAGCTCCTCCATTCCTCGGATACTCCCCTGTGACTTCGTTCCTGCTGCAGGGCCTCTGCCTGGGACACTCTTCCCTTTCCTCTGTGACAAGCCAATTCCCACTTACCCTTCAGGTCTCAGTTCTCATGTCCCCTCCCCAGGGAAGCCATCTCCGGCCTCTGGACCAAGACGAGGGCCCCTTCTTCACCATCTAATGGCATTGTGTGTCCCTTGGAGCACTGTCACAGGGGGAATTTTGCATTTATCTGTGTATGTGTATCAGTCAGGGTAAGAATGCTAGCTGCTGTAACAAACAGGTCCCAAATTTCCAGCAGCTGGACCCAGCCTGCATTTCTCACTCACCCAGAGGCCAATCTGGATGTCCCCGGTCAGTGATGACCTTCTGCCTGACCCTGCAGTGTCCAAGCCTGTCCACCTGTGGCCCCATCATCTAATAGGTCCTTTGCCTCCAGCCAGCAGACCAGGGAAGATTTAGAGTGTGAGGTGCATCCATCACCTCCATGGGCCAGGACTCAGCCACAACAGCCCCACTGACCTGCAAGGGAGGCTGGAAACGTTGGACCAGGCATAGCAAATGGCAAGTGCTGAGGTCTTGGGGCGGTCGTAGGAGGGGAGATGGGAGAGGAAACAATGGTCCATGCTGAGGACAGTGCTTTCCTTGTGAGGAGGAGGGGCTGGAGAAGTGGCAGGGGCAAGTTCTGGCTCCCATGGTCATCCGAGATTTTGTGTTGAGAATGGACTGCAGGTGGCAAGCCAGAAGCAGAACCATGGTTAGAAGATTCCTGTAGAAACCCAGGCTCACACCAGCTTGTGGCTGTGGAGGGGGTGGCAGTGGTCAGCTTCCTGCAGGACAGGATGTGGGCAGTGAGAGGACGGGGGCCAAGGAGCTTGCCCAGGCGTGTGGCCCCAGCAGCTGGCAGGACGCCATGGGCCGGCTGTGGGTGGGGCTGGTTGGGGGTCTGGGAGGACCAGGAGTGGCTGAGTGCCGGAGGCAAGAGGGGTGGAGGCTCTGAGGCCAGCAGGGCAGGGCAGGCCAGGGAGCAGCTGGAGATGTGATAAGGGGCCCGGACTTCATTCAGAGCGCTGCAGAGGCCAAGCAAGGAAGGGCTTGTCCAACTGGCTTTCTAGAAAGATCCCTTGGCTGCTGGGGAGGGGTGGACTGTGCTGGCCAGAGGGCAGGAGGGAGCCGAGGGAGACTGACCAGTGGCCAGGGGCAAGATGTTGGTGGCCGCAGTGGGGAGAAGTGGGCAGGCTGGGGGTGTCCTGGATTGGGAGGCCCTGGAGAGGAGCAGGGCTGGCAGACGGACGTGCTGTGTGTGAGGTGCTGATGGGGACACCACCACAAATGCCACCTCCCAAGTCACTGTCCCCAGAGGCGGCCACGTGGTGGCCAGTGGGGGCAAGAGTGCAGCTTAAACTCCTCAAAATCAGAGCTCTGGCCACCTCCTCTTCCTTCTGAGCCTCCAGCGCTGTCTGCCTCTCGTCCAGCCCTGTGACCACCGCCCCCCCCCCTTTTCTTGACCTTGGCCTTACCCGACCTCACCGGCTTTTGCAGTTCTCCTAAATGCTGTCCTAGGGGTCCGGAAAACCCACTTGGCTCCTGGTTCTGGGACTAGCCACCAGTCCAACTGAACTGGCAGGACATTGCCCTTTGTCCTCTAGCTGGGAAACCCCAGCAGGTCAGGGCAGCATCTACAGCCAGCGACAGTCCCAGGTCCCAGGGGCTCCCTGTCTAGCACCTGCTTGCCCCCTGTGACGGGGAGCTCACCACCACAGGGTCCAGCTGCAGGAAAGAGCTGGCTCTGGACTGGAAGACTGTCTCCACTCCTGCAAGTGGGCACAGAAGCCACCCTGTCCCCCTGCCAGGCCTATCTCAGGAAAACACCTTCCCTCCTGCCAGGTCCTGTCTAGACAAGCCCTGGGCCTGGGGCCGGGTGGGCGGGGTCACTTCACTTGTCTGGTGTCAGTGTTTCTGGCTATCTGTACCCATGCCCACAGACAGGTTTCCCCGAGAATGTGGAGGGGAGCAGCCCAATAACTGAGGTCCCCACAAGAGGTACTTTTCCTTAATAAAGACTTGGGTCACAGATGCTCAAAGTGGAAAACTGGGAAACAGATCAGGACACCAAGACCCCCGAGGGGTCTCAGGCCCGAGGAGCTGCCCGTTCCCACAGACCGCAGGCGGGGAGACTCCTGGAGGGAGTCGCCCCACCCGCGGGGCCACCTCGGGCACCATGCCCCTTGCCCAGCCTCCGCTGCCTCTTCCGTGAATCCGGGAGATTGACATGCCCGCCGGCAAGAGAGGGCGCTTGGGAAAGTCCTTTCAAAGCCCAGAAATGCGACGGGCGTAACTGCTGAGCTCCGGGCGGGGGTGGGGGCAACCGGCCGGCCTGCCCGGCTGCACCTCGGGCAGATCTGTTTCCCCGTCTGTAAAGTGGCCTTGACCGTACTGCTCCAGGAAGGTGGTGGCAGAGGCGTTGAAAAGAAAGTCTTGAAGCCTCCCGCGGACCCCTGGGAGGGAGGGAGGCGAGTGGCAGGCGGGGCCTTGGGCGTGGTCTATAGGGGGCGGGGCCAGTTCGTGGCGGGAGCCTTCCCCTGGCCTGGTGGGGCCGGGGCCGGGGCCGGTCCTGGCTCGGGGGCGGGGCCTCTCCGGGGCGGAGCCTGGCCAGGAGGAGTGGGACCTGATGGGGCGGGGCCTTGTGTGGCGGGGCCGTGGCCGGGAGGAGCGGCGCCTTGAGGGCGGGGCCTTGTGGTGGCGGAGGCGTGGCCTTGCCGGGGGCAAGGGCTGGCGGGCTGAGTCCGCCTAGCTCCCGCGGGCTCCTAGTCCTCAGGGCGCTCTGGGGCGGGCTCCTCGTCTGCCCCGGGCTCGGGCCGGGCCGCAGATCCCGGGAGCGCTTTCGGAGCCCCGGCGCCGGCCGGGCGGACGCCGCTGCCCTCATGGCGGCCATCACAGCGCTGCAGCAGTGGTGCCGGCAGCAGTGCGAGGGCTACCGGGACGTGAGCATCACCAACATGACCACGTCGTTCCGCGACGGCCTGGCCTTCTGCGCCATCCTGCACCGCCACCGGCCCGACCTCATGTGAGTACGCCCGCTCCCCGCGCGCCGGCCTCCGGCGGGGCGACTGAGGCCGGGCACCTCGGACGAGGGGCGGGGCAACGGGCAGCGGTCAGAACGCCCGGCCCGGGGCCTGGTGGGACGCTCTGGGGCCGAGCGGAGCCGGACCCTGCAGGCACGCCCACCCCGTGGCCCCTGCAGGGCCTCAGTTTGCCCGGCCACCAAGTGGAGCTGGGCCGGAGCCAGGACGTCCGGCCGCCCCCGCTGGCTTAGTCAGTCCGTGACTCAGGCCAGCGTCCTGGGCTCCGGCCACAGCCAGCCCTCCCCGTCGGTCTCCCTGGGAAAGGGTCAGCATATTCTGGGCCCTCTGAGGCCCCCACTGTCCTGGGACCTACCTACCAGATCAGGGGGTGGGGGGGCACTCGGGTCTTTCTGTGTGGTACTGGCCGTCCCCCAGCCTGTTCCGGCACCTTTAGGAATGCAGCCCAGGGTCACTGTGGGGGAGGGGCCCATGCAGAGCAGGAAGCTTGAGACACCCCCCCCCCCCAGGTCCCCTTGGCCGGGCCTCCTTACCCTAGGGTGATGGAGCATAAGATGGGGACCTTGGGAGGTGGGGCAGGGAGGGGGCTAGGTCGTCTCCCCCCAGGAGGGTCTAGGGGTCGAGGCTGGGAGCTTGGCCCTGCCTTGTTGCCAGATCTTGTCCCCGCCCTGGACCCCCACTCCGTCTGTTCTTCCCTCAGCAAACGCTCTTTGGCTGTGGCTGGGACCCGGCTTGCTGGGACAGCTCTGTGCTGTGAGGCCCTGGCCCCCCTGCCTCGTGAGAATTCACAATGCGTAAAGCTGCCAGGGAGGGTGCCTGGGCTGGGTGGATGGAGGCTCAGGAAGGGTGTCCTCGGAAGACGCCTCCTGGAAAAAGCATGCTGTTTGTTAAATGTTAAAGGTGTTCTCCTGAGAAGTCATGGCTGGAACCAGGGGTGCGTGGAGCGTGTTTGCCAGGGAGGGCTCCGGCTGGGAGCAGCCAGAGGCAGCACCTTCTCAGTGCTGCCCTTGGGCCTCTTGCTGTACAGATGGGGAAACTGAGGCCCAGCGAGGATACAGCCTGTTCAGGAAACAGAGCATGCCAGGCAGAACCAGGGCTGGCACATGGGGCTCCTCCCCTGCACCCAGATGTCCGCTGTACCCCAAGGGACTGTCCCCAAGCACTGCCCTCTATGGGGAAGCTAGTCTTAAGAAAGAGGCCTGCATGGATTTCCTCCTCCCGCCTGGGGTTGTGAAATGCATCTGTGGAGCCGCGTGGGGAGCCGTCTCTGCTCCCTGCCCGCGGATTTGCCTTAGTTGCCCTCAGAGCCAGATGTTGGGGCAGCATGCGCTTCCACTCTGAACACCCGAAGCTTGGCTTTGATTGTGGGGGGCCGGGGCGCGTGGTCATGGAGCCCGGGGCAGGCGGGGTCCACGGGAGGCTGGCTGGCGGCTGACCCCAGGCAGCCCGGACCGGGTCAGCGGGAGAGGTCTGCCGTTGGCGGGAAAGAGGGTGCCGCCCTCTGCCAGCCCAGCAACCTCAGGATGCCGCGCGGGTGTAAATGGAGATTTGGGGCCTTTCCGAGCCCCGGGAGCTTCCATGTGTTCCCAGCTGTGCTGGGGTTAGAGGCCTGTGTGTGCGCGTGTGCGTGCGCACCTGTCCCAGCACGCACTGCCGGCCAGTGATCACAGGCGCGCATGGGTGTGGCCACATGCTAGCACAAGCTGGTGTCTTACAGCAGTTCACATAACCATTATTGAGTGCCTGCTGTATACGCAGCACTGTGTAGTGTACCAGGTGGCCTTGGCCCCTGCCTCAGAGAGTGATGGTTTAGGTACAGAGACAGACAGCAAACAGATAAATGAACAGAAGCTCAAGGCAGCTCCAGAGGGTGGTGAAGGCTGGGCAGGGAGGACCTGGGAGGAGGAGGAGGAGGCCGCACCCTCGCACACGGGACTGAGTTATCTCACTTACTGCTGGCTTGGTCATTGGTCACCTGCCCCCACTGGACTTTCAGCTCCAGAGGGTGGGGATGTCTGTCTGCTTTGTTCACTGCTGTGTCCCTGGTGCCTAGACGACGTCTGGCACGTGACAAGCGCTCAGTAGTCAACAGCACGCAGTCGGAGGTCTGTAGATGAGGGAGGTCTGCTTGGGGCCCAGCGAGTATGGCCGTTGCTGCCAGGTGAGGGCTCTGCAGGTGCCTGGGAGCAGCCGGCAACGGGAGGAGGAGGCCACGGGGGCAGAGATGGAGGCACGTGGCCACAGTCAGGGAAGGCCACCAGAGGCTGGGAGGGACAAGGAACAGAATCTCCCCCTGAGCTTTCCGGAGGGAGCTTGGCCCTGCTGACACCTTGATGTCAGACTTCTGGTCTCCAGACTGGGGGACAGAATAAAGGTCTGTCATTCTAAGGCGCCCAGTTTGCGGACGGTCGTTGAGGCAGCAGTGGAGAACCAGTCAGGCTCCCATACGTGGCGGGGCCCAGAAGGGGCTCCGCAGATACTGGCTGATGGGATCCCGTGTGTGTGGGCCCATGTGTGTCACGGGCCTGTGTCTGTGCCTTAGATACCCCTCTGTCACCTCTGGTCCCGCCGATGCCTCTGGGCAAGTTGGTGGCTGGGGGAGGGGTGGTCTCACCAAGAAGCCCGGAGGCACCCCACCGGCCCCCAGTGGTGCGTGAGGGGGAGGAAACACGTAGGAACCTCGTGGGGTGGGTGACACTCACCCCCACCCACCCCATCCTGTGAAGACCCTCCGGCAGCAGGAAAGTGGACATCCTGTCTCCGTGTCTCCTAGCTTCGCCACCAAGAAGTCCTTCCCTTTCTCTCCTCCCTGTCCTTCCTGCTCCTGGGAGCCTGTTTCCTCCTGGCCCCCAGTG
Organism: Kogia breviceps; assembly: GCF_026419965.1. Lineage (NCBI taxonomy): Eukaryota > Metazoa > Chordata > Mammalia > Artiodactyla > Physeteridae > Kogia > Kogia breviceps. The sequence continues at coordinate 90,181,229 of NC_081323.1, forward strand.
GAGGGGAGCGCTGTGAAAGGAGGAGCTGGGCGCTGAGCCCGTGGGTGGGAGCTCCGGCTGCCCGGCTGTCCTCGTGTGCTGGCTCTGTCCACCGGGATCTGCGCGCCTGTGCCCCCGGGGACACGGACAGGTGTGCGGCTCTCGGGCTCACCAGGGATCCGCCTGGCCCATCCCCGCCCCTGGCCGCCCCCTGGGCCCACCCCATAGCTGTAGGTTTTGCAGGTGGGCCTGGAGATGCCCGCCTGCCGGCCCCGCAGGGTCTGTTTCCCCAGTGACGCCACATCCTCCCAGCAGCCCAGCAGCCAGGTGAGCACAGGAGCAGGAACCTCTCAAAACAAACACACCCTTCCTGCCTCCGGGCAGTAAACCTGTGTGGCTGGAGTGTTCCTTCCTCTCTAGCCAGACCAGGAAGGACTGAAGCTCCAGGAGGCCTGCGGGCAGGCCAGACGCCAGGGCCAGGGCGGCAGCCCTTCCCAGAGGCAGGGGCTGGGCTTCCTTCTCCAGGGCTGCGGGGCGGGAGGGGTGCTGGAGGCCGGCCCTCTGTGGGAGCCGGCGGAGGGGTCGGGGCTCAGGGAGTGGGTTCTGTGTAAACTCGCTGGGCCTCCCCCGCTCCTCAGTCCCGTGGGGGGCGCCCTGACCTTTCCCCGCAGCTCTGGGGCCCCCGCCAGGCTGGGCCACAAGTGGAGCGTGCCTCCCTGGCTGCTCTTGGAGACGTACCCGTCGTGGAGTGTCAGGAGACTCACCCCCGGAGGCCCGCACCCAGAAGCCGCTTCCTGGGCCAGAGCAGAGGGGCCTGGGCCGCGGGTACGGGGGTACGGGCTGGCCTCCCCTCCCACGCTGGCTTCGTGGTCAGCAGGAAGCCGCCTGGGGACAGAGGCCTCTGTTCTTGGCCTGAGGGCCTGTGACTGCGGAGGGGCTCGGGCCCTACGCCCCCTGACTCCCCCTTAGGCCAGTGCAGGAGCCCCGGGCTGACCCCTCCTGGCTGGGCCCTGGTCGGGGTCGGGGTCGGGGTCTGCGCCAGCCTGAGGAAGGCCTGCAGCAGGGGGCACCTCCCCTCCCCGCCTCGCCTCGGGCGACCCTTCCGTCCACTCCTCCCTGGCTCTGTCCGCCCTCTCCCCCGTCTCTTCCAGGGCGTCTGCCTTGGCGTCTCTGTCCCTGAACCCTGCCTCCCCGCTGCCCTCTTCTGCCCTCTGGGCTCTCCTGTCTCATCTCTGGGCACTTTGGTACCCATGTCTCCCTCCATGTGTATTTCTGTATTTCAGCCTCTCTGTCTGTCTGTCTGTTTCTCCCTCTCCCTCTCTGCTCGCCTTCATGGTGGGTAATCCCACTCCAGATGTGCTGGGGATGCCCGGAAAAGAGGCTGGGCTTCTGTCATCTCCCCCTGCACCCCACTCCGCCCCCAATCCCAGCACCCACCCCCATGCAGTTGCATTTAGTTCCAGGAAATAAACAGAGTGAGGTCAGCTCTCCAGGAATTTGGAAGGGGGTACACATTCCCAAGAGCCCCCGAGGCATTGGGGGCAGGAGGAGGTCAGCAGCCCTGGTCAGCTGTGGCCAGCGGGAAGCAGGCCGGGAGGGGCCATGCGTGCCTCGGGCTCTCTCAGCCAGGCCCGGCGCCGGCCAGGGCAGGGCACACAGACCCAGTGAGCTCATTCATTAGGCCGGTACTGGAAGGCCCCTCACTCAGCAAGCACTGGACAAACTAACTCATCAGCAGCGTTCACAGAGTGCCAGCTGTGTGCCTGGCCCCAGGCAGGTACCCTGGAGTCATACCAGATTTTTATTTTTTTATTTTTGGCCATACCAAGGGGCTTGCGGGATCTTAGTTCCCCGACCAGGGATTGAACCCGTTCCCTCGGCAGTGGAAGCGCGGAGTTCTGACCACTGGACCGCCAGGGAATTCCCAGAACGTCCCTGATTTTAAATACAGGAGTTCGCCTAAAAGAATGATCTCTCTGGGGCGGGTGCCCTGGGTCCCCGCCCGCCGGGGCGCAGGTTCTCGGATAAAGATGCTGTTGCAGTTTGACCCTGCGAGGCCTTAAACGCAAGCCGCCACCTCCCGGAGGGCAGCCCGGGGTATCAGCCCGCGAGGCCTGCTGATCCAGGTCCTGCAAGTGGGCGGCTGAGACGACAGAAGGGAGCCTTCCAGCCGTTCCGTCCAGGAGCCCAGGGCGGTGTCAAGGTCCCTTCTGGGGCCTCCGCCCCGGCTGTGCAGACCTGTCTGCTCCCCACGCCTCCGCCTCGTCCTCCCTCTCCGCACATCTCTGCGTCCAGATTTCCCCTGTCTGGGAGGACACCAGTCATTTTGGATTAGGGCCCCCCAGTGGCCCACTTTAACTTGATTCTGTAAAGTCCCTGTTTCCAAATAAGGTCACGTCCTGAGGTCCTGGGGGTTAGGACTCCATCGGGCCTCTTTGGGGGGACAGTTCAGCCCATCCCACCGGGGGTTCGCCTGCTGGCGGAAACCCGGTCCCGTCGGACTTCCTGACGGGGATGCGCGGGCCTCTCCTTGGCGCTCTCTGAAGGGCTTTGCGAGGCAGCTCTGACCCCTCGCCTGTCTCCACCAGCCCGCTGGCCTCAGAGCCCCAGCCCCGCAGCTCTCAGGGGCCACGCTGATGCCGGCGGAACCCCCTGCCGCGGGGACGTGAGCTCTGGCCTCGGAGAGGGGCAGGGGCACGGGGTGCTTGGAGGGGGCTCAGTCAGGGAGGGCCACGCTGGTCACGGGACTGGCCAGGGTAGACCGGCCCAGCCGCGGAGCCTTGCGGGTCCAGGGAGGCAGCTTGGCTTTGGTGCTGAGGGTGGTGGTCCTTGAACTTGAGTGGAAGGGCAGTTCTGCACCCTCTGGCCAGCATGCCTTTGGCCCTGCTCAGGGGGGCTGGCACCGCGTTGTGGGTGCCCCGATTCACGCTGAGCTCTGAGACCCTCACTCTGGGTCTGCAGGCAGAGAGGGCGCTGGGGGCAGCTGGCTGCCCCGGATCGTAAGACGGAGGCGTTGCAGCCCCCCGGGGGGACCGAGGCCAATGCAGGGGGCAGAGGGCCTCCTTCTCCTTCTTGTTTGGAGACAAAACAGACCTTGTTATCCTGCCCTCCAGCACCGGGCATCTTGCTGAGGACACGGCCGTTTCGGTCAGTGACCCTGCGCAGATCTGGAGAAGAGATTGAGCTTTCAGAGGGGTGTGGGGGGAGGCAGGGAGAGGAGCTCCCGAGACCCCAGTCGCTGAGGATGGAGGGGCCTGCACGGCTGAGAGCCCCCGCGGTGGCAGACGGGGCCCAGCCCCTCCGCGTGCCCGTGGATGTCGCTGGGTGTCGGGCTGCCACACCCACCCTCCCACTCCTCCGGTCATTTGTCCCCCACAGACAGGTCTGTCCGCCGTCCTGTCCTGGGCACAAAGCGCCCTCTGTTCTCCCGGGGTGGTCTCACATCTGGAACACGTTACCTGGGAGGTGGTCCAGCCGGAAACTGGGAGGTTTCTTCCCGGAGCGCCGGGCAGGTTGATGAACACGGCAGCTGGAGGCCGATGGGGCCCTGAGGCGGGAAGTGGGCAGAGCGCAGCCCCGCCCCCCTCCCGCCCCCGACGTGTGGCCAGGGGCCCGCCGCCGCCCCAGCCTCAGTCTCCTCATCTGTGTCATAGGCCTCCCGGGATGTCACAGGGCCAGACGGCACGGCGGGGTGAGTCGGGATGTGGCCCCCCTGCCCTGCCCCCGGCTCTCCCCTGGGCCACGAGGCTTCCGGAACAAGCCAGCCGACCCCAAAGTGGCAAGGCTGCCGCCCAGCACATGGACAGACAGACAGATCTGTGTTTAAGCAGCCCTCCCGACGGTGTTGGGCCGCGTAGCCGAACGTCCGTGCTGGGCCGGCCGCCTGCTGGGGTCCGGCTGTGTTTTCCGGTGGGGTGTGCTGTGCGGGGCGTGTGTGTGCAGTGCCGGGTCCGGCATGGAGCTGGCGCTGGGCTTCTCCTCCTTTCGGAGCGATCGCTGTGCTCCTGGCTGCCCCGGGGAGGCCTACCATTCTGGCCGGGCCCGGGGCCCCTGCACCCCTATGCTCAAGTGTGTGGGGGAGGCACCGGGGGCGCTGACATTCTCAGCCTGAGGGTCTGCCCCCTCGGGAGGACGGCTGGGCAGCTGGTTGCCACGTTCGAACCCCGAACACCTGGACGCTGGGGCCGAGGCCCTGCTCCGGTCCTGCTTTCCCACTGTGTGACCTCAGGCAAGTCACGGAGCCTCTCTGTGCCACATCGCCTCATCTGTGAGAGGCGGGCTTTGACGGCGCCTGCAGGCGCGAGTTGATATTTTTCAAGAGCTGAGAACAGCAGCGCTCGTGGGAGGCGCTGGGTAAATAAAGCGAGTGGTGGGAACCAGGAGGTGGGATGAGGGCCCGGCTTGCTCTGACCAGTGGGCAGCGTGGAGCTCCGCCCACAGGAGCCCCTCAACCCCAGCCCAGCGGCCTCCCGTGACCCACCAGGCCCGTGAGCTGCCCAGGGGGAAGCAGCCCACCCCGAGCTGGGCCCTGGCTGGGCCGCCTGCTCGGCCACCCGGGGCCTGCTTCCAGCTACATCTAACCGGGCGGCGCAGAGGTGGGGCTCTGCGCAGAGGTGGGGCTCGGCCTCTGCAGGGCAAGGGGTGGAGTCTGCAGCTGGCGGCCCGTGTGCGCCGTGGGGGCCCGGGTCTCGGGAGGCGCCGGACGGCATCCTCGGGCCCAGAGCGGGGCCAGACCCTGAGGACCGGTGCCCAGCCCTCCACTCCCCTTGGGCGCTGTGTGACCTCGTTCCTTCACGGCCCCACCCCTGGCCTCGGTTTCCCCCTCTGAGGCCCTTGCGGCCCCTCCCTTCTTGGACCCTGAGCTACTTTGAACACTTGTGTTTTAATTTTCCAGAAACTTCGATGCCCTCAGGAAGGAAAACATTTACGAGAACAACAAACTGGTGAGTGCCTCCTCAGCCCGGTCTGCGCCGTCCCCAGCCTGTGTCCCAGGGACCCGAGTGGGCACAAGCTCCCCCCGGGGTAGCTGCGGAGTCACTGATGCCCGCAGGTGGGCAGGGAGGCCGGGCACCCGCCGCCGGGCTCTGCAGCCTGTCCCAAGCCGGGCGGCCCCAGCTCCCCAGAGTAGCCCCTGATCTCGTAGCCAGGCCTCCTGGTCCCTCTTTCCTCGGTGGGGAGGGGAGGGTCGGGTCGGGTCGGACCCTCCCTCCCACCCAAGGCAGAGCAGGCTCAGAGGTGGCTCTGCCGGGCGGGGCCCCCGGGTGGGTCCCGGGCTGGCTGGCTTCAAGTCCTGCCCAGCCATCCCGCTGTGGGACCCCACCCCGTGCCAGCCAGCCTCAGCTTCCCTGCTGCAAAATGAGCTCCATGAGCCCACGGGGCCGATGCCCAGAAGCTGGGCCCGTGTTCTCTGCGCTTCCGTTGAGGTCCCTGCCGGGGTGCAGCCGCGAGCAGGACGCCCGCCCCCGTCAGCTCTGCGAGTCTGGGGGCAGCACCCCCAGCGCTGGCGATTGGAATTTAAACTTAACTTAACTGAGGTGAAATAAAATGACACGTTCGGTTCCTCAGCTGCACTGGCCACGTTTCAGGCACTCCCTAGCCACGCGTGGATGGCTGAGAGCAGGATGCGTCCACCGTGACAGGGCCGTCGGACCACGGATAGCGTGTGGGCGGGAACAGGAGCCCCAGGGAAGAGGTGGGGTGGGGGCGCGGGGAGGGGCGGGGACTCTGGGTGAAGGCGCAGGAGAGGGGCTGCAGGGGCGAAGGCTCTGGGGCTGGAGGGCACCAGGCTTGTGGGAAGCAGCCAGGGGGGTGCAGCGGGAACAGAGGGGCGGGTGGGCGGGTCGGAGGCTGGGACAGAGAGAGGAGGCTGGGGTGTGGGGGGACTTGGCTTCTCTGAAGGCTGCTGTGCTATAGGAGCTGCTCCGGTTCCACGGGCTCTGTGCGGAGAGCAGGGTGGGGTTAGGGGGCCGGCGCTGGCAGCCGGAGTGGCCAGCTTCTGGGTATATTGGGTTGCCCGAAAAGTTAGTTCAGGTTTCACTATAAGATCCTACGGAAAAACCCAAGTGAACTTTTTGGCCAAGTCAATACTCTGAAGGAGTCAGAGGCAACAGGAGGCCTTTGTTCCCTGTGTGGCGGGGTGGTCACTGCTGGGGCCTGCGGGCCTGGGAGCCCAGGGGCCTTGTTTTAGATGCACAGAGATTGAGGTGAGGGTCGTGGTAGTTTAGGGGAGGGCTAGAGTATGAAGGCAGGAGCCCCTCTGGTCTGGCAGGGCAGGGGAGGGGAGGGAGGGGATGGGGGAGGGAGGGGAGGTGACGGGGGCGGGGGAGGAGCCCCCATAGGCCACTGCAGAGTCTGGGCAGAGGAATCAGCTGTGGCAGGGGCGGGGAAGAAGCAGCAGCAGAGATCTGCGTCCCCCCAGGGCGCAGAGCCCACCCCCACCCCACCCCACCCCCCGCCCAGTGAGTGTCCCTTGCCTGGCTTTGTCTCCTAGCACACAGGTGTCCCCCCGCCTGGGGAAGGCTCCTCCCATGGAGAAAGCTGCCCCCTGACCAGTAAGGTTGGTGTCGGCCAGGGGCGTACAGATTTAGGGGTGTGGGGGCCGTTGAGGGGGTCTCCACGGTGACCTGGGGCTGAAGTCCCAGAGCAAATGCAAATAGCCCGAGCTGGGCAGGGCCCCCTCAGGACCGGGCCGTGGCCTCAGCTGCTGTTATGGAGGACCCGCCGGGATGGGCCCCAGAGCTCCTTCAATCCTGTGATTGGGCTGTGCTCTCCGTGGTACAGACGGGTAAACCGAGGCCCGGGAGGCCATGCGGGCCGAGCAGAACTTGAACCTTGAACCCAGACCTTTCTGGGCTCCGAGCGGCTCGGTTGCCTCGGGCCCCTCCCACCTTCCCTCGGTGGGGGTGGGGGAGGAGCTGGTGGCCAGACCGAGGCGGGGGAGGGGCCTCCCAGCCCAGCCCACTGACCACGCCCCCCCAGGCCTTCCGTGTGGCTGAGGAGCAGCTGGGCATCCCGGCCTTGCTGGACGCCGAGGACATGGTGGCCCTGAAGGTGCCCGACCGGCTGAGCATCCTGACCTACGTGTCCCAGTACTACAACTACTTCCACGGGCGCTGCCCCAGTGAGTGCCCGCGTGGCCCTCTCGCTCGGGTCCGCGCCCGGCGCCCCAGCCCGCACCCAGCGCTGCCGTGGGTGCCGCCACCTCCTCCGCGTCCTGCTGCAAGTGACAGGCGGGGGCCAGGCCCCAGGCCGCCCACCGCCCCTGCTGGAGCAGGCTCAGCCTTCCCCCTCCCTGTGCACTGGGCAGACGCACCCAGCTCCCCGCCCTTCCCGCTCCGTGTGCACGGCTCTTGCCTCGGGAGGCCGGGCCCGCCCCGTGTGGGCTCCCGGGCCCTGCTGCAGGGGCCCCCACGCGGTGCTGGTGGTCAGCTGGCCCTGGCAGGGTGTGGCTGAGAGCCGGCCGGGCAGGGGAGGGGCCGGCCTGGGTTCAGCATTCCAGCCACTTTGTGCACCAGCAGCCCAGCACCAGCCCCCCCGCCCCGGCACGACACGCCTCACCCGGGCTTAGAAATCCCCGGAATCGCTCTGGGCGCACGGCCAGCCTGCCGTAGAACCCCACTCGGTGGAGAGACAGAAAGTCCCTCTTCCCTGACCTCGGATCGGGGCTCTCGGAGGGGAGGGGAGGAGCGTGGGGGAGGCCAGGCCCCTGCTGGGAATGGATGCTCACTGGGGCTACCCCTCCCCGGCCCCCGGAGAGCAGGGGCGCCCACCCCCACCCACCTCTCCAGGTCCCGGGCTGGGCACTGGTACCTCCAGGGAACCCGGACCGGGGGTGGCCCCAGAGTCTTTCAGAGCCAGCATGCGGGGGCGGGGCCCCTGACCCTGTATGTCTCGTGCCAGTTGGGGGCATGGCCGGTGTGAAGAGGCCCCTGTCGGACGCCAGTGAGGAACCGTCTGGAAAGAAGGCCCCGTCCCAAGCTGCCAGGCCCTCGCCCCCCCCAGCCCGGGGGCGGCCGCTGTCTCCAGTCAGCACAAACCCCACCATCCAGCAGAAGGCTGTAAGCGCCCGGGCCCGCCCTCCCTCTGGTTCTTGGGTTTTCCACCAGCTTCCACTGCGTGGGGCTCTTGGGCCTGAGTGTGTCCCTAACCCACAGTGCCCAGGGTGGGGTGGGGTCCCCCCGGGTCCCAGACACGGCCTCAGCTGCCCCTGGACTGGCTCCCCAAGTGGTGGTCGGGATGTGGATCCCCGTTGTACAGACAGGTAAACCGAGGCCAGGGAGGCCCCGAAGGCCAAGTAGGGCCCCGAGCGAGTGTTTTGCCTAGGCCACCCCCCGACCCCGTAGGGCCAGGAGAGCATGTGGGCATGTCCTTCACCCCCAGGCCAGCCCTGCAAAGTGAGGTGCGGTTGCCCCGCTTTTCAGAGGTGGAGACAGGACAGGGTGATGACTTGGGGTGGGGCACTGGGGATTGGGTAGGATATCTGCGCCTTGGGGTGGGAACAGGAGGTGCCAGAATCTGTCTCCTGGCCCCTGGAGACCCCCAAACTCAGCCCCCAGCCCGCTGCCCTTGGGCCAGGCTGGAGACCCTGAACGCAGAGTCCGGCGGCCCGGGCACAAGCCTCCCCTGGGACCTCCACTCTCCGGTCCGCACGGTGGGATCTTCTGGCCCCTGACGGGGTGGCTGTGAGGAGGGACGGCGGGGCAGGCCCGTCAATGGCTCCCCCCACCAGGGCCAGGCTGCGGGGGGCTCCGTCAGCAGCACCTGCGGCGTCTGCGGGCAGCACGTGCACCTGGTGCAGCGGCACCTGGCAGGCGGGAGGCTGTACCACCGGAGCTGCTTCAGGTGGGCCCGCGTGCGTGCTGACGGGGTGGGCAGCCCCAAAGAGGGCCGTGGGGGAGCCGGGGAGAAGGGGCGTTTGCGGAGTGAGCCGCCACCCGCCCGGGGGCACCCGCGGTCCGCGCGGGCCTGCTCTGGGGAGGCGCGAGCGAACACGCCTGTGGCTGGAGCCCCCTCGGTTCCCCCGCCCACCCCAGGTGTAAGCAGCGCTCCGACACGCCGCACTCGGGCGCCTACGAGGCCACAGCAGAGCCCGGCGTCTCCGTCTGCCCCGGCCACCACCCTGGAACCGCCTCTGCCGGCCCCGCGTTGCCGGGCTTGACCCCCAGGCTGCCTGGAGCCCAGTCCGTGGACTCCCCGCGGAAGGCCCAGGGGGCGAGCGGGCAGGGAGACGCGGGGCCAAAGGCCGGGCCGCCCGCGTGGGAGCCCGCGGTGGGCAGCCCGACTGCCAAAGGCTCCGCCCCGGCTGCAGCTGACCCTTCGGCCACCGCCTGCTCCCACGTCCACGCGGGGGGCCCGGCCGGGGCCGGGCTCTCGGTGGGCCCCGTGGGCGGCAAGGCCAGCGCCCACGCGGCCAACAGCTCTCCGACGGGGTGGTCGTCGCCGGCAGGCAGCCCTCGTTCCGCCGCGACCCCGTGTTCCCGGGACTCTCGCCCGGCCGCACCCCAAGGCCGGGTAGCCCCCCGAGGGGCAGCCCCTCAGCCCAAGCTCAGCTCAAGGCCAGCGTCTCCGGTGCCAGCGAGCGCCCCGGCCTGGACCCCATCGTCCTCCAGGACGCAGCAGCAGGCCCGGGAGAGGTTCTTCCAGACGCCCGGGGCCGCCCCCCGCCCTGGCCCGGCGGGCGGGGCCCCAGCTGCGGCGGACGCTCCTCCCAGGGCTGGCAGCAGGGAGCAGGCGCTGAGCTTCCTCCGGAGGGCCCTCCCCGAGCTGGGAGCGGCTGGCGCTCAGGCACCAGGCAGGTGGGTGCAGGAGGAGGGGCAGGGGGTGCGAGCCCAGGAGGCCAGAGGGGCTGGGGCGTCCGGGGAGGGCTTCTGGGCTCTGGCCCTGCGGGGCTGGGTGACGGCGGGGCTGCATGTCCCCCACCTCGGTTTCCTCGTCTGGGAAATGTGGCGACGTAGACGAGGGTGCCAGGTGGCCCGCAGGACGGGGACGCGGCTGTACACTGTAGAGCCGGTGTGACGTGCTTTGGGGGCACGGGTGCAGTGACGCTGCCGCCCGGGGCCTGGCCACACCCAGTCCTACGTGAGGACACATTTCACAGATGAGGAAACTGAGGCCGGGGGTGGTCCGAGCCCCCCAAGTGGGGCTGCCGAGGGCCTGGTGCCTTCTGCACAATGGACACGGAGCAGCGGGGTGGCGGGGTGAAGGAGGGTCGCCACTGCTGCTGTCCTGGGGCCGCTGGACACAGCACCGAGCCTGGGTGGCTGGAACAGCGGCCGTTATTCCTTCACAGAGGCCCCAAGTCGGAACTCCAGGTGTGGGCAGGGCCGCTCCGTCCGCAGGCTCGCGGGGGCTCCCCTTCTGCCTCTTCCAGCTCCTGGGGGCGCCCGCGGCCCTCGACTCTGTCTCCTCTGTCTTCACGGCCTCCTCTCTGTGCGTCTGTCCTCTCCTTTCCGCGCTTGTTTCCGGTGTCAGGGCCTCCCAGTCCAGGATGAGCTCGTCCTAACTTGATTTTACCTGCCAAGAGCCTGCTTCCAGATCAGGTCACACCCTGAGCTTCCGGGGGGTGGGAGGCTGGGGGCACACCACCGGCCCCACTGCAGTCGCCCAGCAAGTTTCCACACCAGGCTGGCGACAGGGCTGCGCCCACTGCCTCATGCTGCCTGCCCTGTGGGGGGCCTTCCCGGCTTGGAGCTGCTGACCCCCGCCGGGCCAGCTGGTGGTGCCAGGGGCTCCCAGGGAGGGCACGGGGCGGGGGAGAGCGGGCCGCCTGCCACCCCAGCGCCGAGCGGTGTCCGAGGGTGTGTAAGGGCTCTCCCGGGAGTGCTCCCTGGGGCCACATCTGGCCCAGCTCCTCCTGGGAGCCCAGCCTGGGGTGGGGGAGGAGCTGGGGGAGAGAACTTGGTCGCACGAGGGGCCCGGGGCACACGGACGAGCTGCCCTGGCCTGCGGAGGTGCCCGGGGGCCCTGCCGACAGCCTGCCATCCTGCACGTGTGCGCGTGGGGGGACGCACGGTGGCCGTGTGCGGGCCTCCTGGATGTGGCTCAGGGTGGAGCTCGGCCTCCACGCGGAAGGCCCAGCTGCTCCTGGGCGGGCGGGTGGGGGGAGGGGGGAGGCACGGGGGCGGACCCCACGGCAGCGCCCTACGCAGTGGTTCTGCGGGTGTGTGTGCATGTCAGCTGGTGCCGGGGTTGAACAGGAGGGTGGCGTCTGCCTACGGCCCGCCTCATCCCTCGGGAGCAGCTGCCGGGGGAGGCCGGGGGGCTTCTGCCTGGGGGTCGTGGGGGGGCTTCCGGACGCAGCCAGGCCCGACCCCCGCGCCCTCCCCCACAGGCCCTCCCCCGCCACCGGCCCTGCTCCCGGTTCCCACGCCGGATCCGAAGGGCCAGCAGCGAGTCCGTCAGCCAAGCGGTCGCCGTCGGCGTCTCTGCAGGCCCTCAGCCCCGCTGCGAGGACCGCGCCACCCCGGGCAGGCAGGAGAGGATCGGCTGCACCCTCAGGGGCCGTCGGGGCGGGTGCGGGCTCCAGGCCGGAGCCACAGGCCCCGCGGGCCGAGGGTAAGGGCCCCCACGTCACGGGCGGAGCTGGGGTCACCGCGCCCAGGCCGTCGCCGTGCGTCACGGCCGCTCTGCTCCCTGGCCTGCGGTTCTGCCGCGGTTTGCTGTTGCGCAGTCTGGCTCCCAGGGTCCCGCCTGGGGGTGCGCCACCCTGTGTCACCATCACCCGCCTGCCCGACGCCCCGGGGCCCAGTCCCTGCCGCGCCGCTGTTCCCCGGTGACGGCGCCCGGCGGGCAGCCAGTGCTGCCCTCCCGCTTTGCCGCGCTCTGTGGGGTCTCCGCTCTCCCGCGGGGTTTGCCGCCGCTGTCCGTGTGCATCTATCGTCACTGCCCTGTCCCGGCGACGGTGGCCCTGTGCTCTGAAGACCCTGAAGCCCCCCTGCCTGCCCTGGCCTTGGGCTCTGGGCTGTTTTGGACATTCTGCGGAACTGCAGAGTTGGTCCTTTCTGGGTGCCGGGGCTGTCCCTTGGGGGCGCCCGTGGTGTCACCGAGCTGGCAGCGCGCACCACGCAAAGCGTCCTTCCCACTCTTCCCCGTGGCTGAGCCTCCAGCCTGAAGACCACTCTCCCCTGCGCCTGCAGATCGTCACTGCCCCCCACACAGTCTGCATCCCTGGGGCTCACCCGCCATACCCTTGCCTGTTGGGGCCCAGAGAGGGGCAGTGACTCGAACCCCCCAGGCACACACAGCACAGGGTGGAGTCCCGTCCCCAGCTCAGCCAGGGCTCCCTCCCGGGGGCCAGGCTGGCCGCAGGGGTACCTGAGGGTGGGACGGCAGCAGGAAGAAGGGGCGGGGGAGGTGCAGCCTCTCCCAGCAGACCACCGCTCCTCACCCCCACCAGGCTCGAGTGCCGGCCCCCAGGAGGGCCAGGAGGACGGGCCGGCAGGATGGAGGGCCCGCCTGAAGCCCGTGGAGAAGAAAAGCCCCGCCGAGAGGTGAGGGGTGGGTGGTCTGATGGGCGCTGGACCCGTGCCCGTGCCGTGGGTTTGTGCGCACAGGAGCCTGTGTCCGGGGCAAGCACAGGGCCTGGCACACAGTAGGTGCTTCACGCGTGCTTACAGGTGAATGACAGCACCCACGCCCGCCGAAATCCACAGCAGGGCTGTGTGCACGTCTCACTGTGTGCGTCAGCTGTAGAAGCAGAAACCAGTTCCTGCTGGCCTGAGTGACGCAGGCCAAGTGCCCTCGTGTAACTGCACTTGGACGGTCAGGGAGGGTCCATCAGGTCCCTCGGTACCCTCGCCCTGAGCCAGCCTGGAGGCCCTGGGGGACGCAAGCGCGTTCGCTGGTGTGCGCCCGCCAGGCCTGACCCTGGTGCTGGGCTGGGACCCCCATTCGCTGTGGGGAGGGGGCGGCCCCCCCCGAAAGCTCAGCTAGGATGGAGAGGGAGAGAAGGCCGCCGCAGCCTTCCGTGGATGAGGTCACAGCCACTGGGGTCACACAGGCGACTGAGCCCGTGTTGGTCCGGGTCCGCCGTGGGTGGCGGCTGCCCCGTGTGCCCCGCGGGGGTCCGTCACGCGTGCTCGGGGTCCCAGGTAGGGGTGGGGCCGGTGCCCATCGGCTGTGGGTACCTGAACACGTGCTCACACCTGAGATGCAGGTGCACCTGTGCTCCAGGAGGGGGGGTCAGGGACGTGAGCCCGGGGGGCACCGCGAGGCCCCTCCTTCGGGCCGGCTTCCCCCAGGCTTGTCTGCAGGGGGTGCTGGGAGCCTGTCCCCCTCCCCTGACCTCTTGCCTTCCATTCAGGGCTCTGGAGCCGAAGGCGCCTCAGGTCCTGGGAGAGCCGAGGGCGGGTGATGCATCCCAGAAGGTCTCTGGGGGCTCCGAGGGGGGCGTCCGCGTCACCCTGACCCCTGTGCGAGTGGACAGGACGCCAGGCCCGGCCGGGGCCAGCCTCCTAGGTAACGCCAGACGGAAGCCCCCCCGGCCATCCCCAGCCAGGCAACCCGGGTCTAGGTGGTCCTCTCCTCGGGGGCAGTGGCCCTGCTTGGCCAGGGGAGCTGGTGGTCCTGGCGGGTGGGTGTGTACGTGTAATGCGCGCGTGCATGCCCGTGCACGTGCGTGACTGGGCGTGTCTGTTCTTAGCACTCAGCCGTCCCCGCACAGGTCACCGACCCCCTGGGCTCGTTTCCCCGTGTGCTGTCGAGGGTCAGGATTCTGCCCCTTCCCCCTCCCGTGGACGTGACCCCTCCCGTCGGGCAGGACCTGGCCGTGAGGGCTGACTCCCATGTCGGTGCCCCTCGGGGGGGCCCAGCTCAGGGAAGCAGTGGGGGGGGGTCGCCGGGGCTGCTGACCTCACATGTGACTCTGTCCCCCGCCCGTGGGCAGCTGCATCTCCCTCCCCGTCCCAGTCCTGCCACAGGAAGCTGGCGGTCCCTGCCAGCCTGGACGTTTCTGGCAACTGGCTTCGGCCGGAGCCCTCGGGGAAGGAAGCCCCTGCCTGGAGCCGGAGGAAGGAGGAGAAAGCCCCTTCCCAGGGCGAACCAGGTCAGCCCAGGGACGCCGCCCGGTTCCTGCTTGGGGTGCAGATGAAGGGGGCTCCTCTGGGAGGATGTGCCCGGCGGGGCTTTGGAGGATGTATAGGAGCCCACGGAGCCCAGCGTGGAGGGACGACGAGCCTGGGGCCGAGGAGCCTCGCGCACCCGGAGGAGGCGGGACCCCAGGCCCGTTCAGTGTAGGGACGAGAGGACGGAGCAGAGGCCTCGCCTGCCTCCTGGTGCCTCGGTCCGCGGACGCTCGGCGACGATGGGGCGTTAGCTCCTGGCCGCCGCTGGGAGGGGTGGCCGGGGTGCTGGCATGGAGGAGGGACGGGGCCTGGGTCTGTCTGTGCGCTCTCGCCCTTTGGACACCGGCCGGGGCTGCCCAGGGCACTGCTGGCTGCAGCAGGGAAGCCGGGGTGCGGGGGGTGTCCCGGGAGGATGGGGCTGGGTGGGGGGTCAGGCGCCCTTCCAGACCCCGCCTGGGTCCCGTTGGGCCCGGTGCCTGAAGAGGCCTGTCCTGCCCCTCCTGCAGGGAGGCCCTCGGGCCCGGCCAGCATCCCTGTTCCGCCTGGCGACTCAGTGCCCTCCCCGGTCAGGGTGAGTAGGCTGGGGTGCAGGTGGGTGAGGGGCTCAGCCCCGGGGGGGCCCTCGCCCCCACCCCCCTCACCATGCCCTCATCCCCAGCTGCACCCTGACCGCGTGCCCCAGGAGGAGATCCGGCAGCAGGTGCAGGACATCGAGAGGCAGCTGGACGCCCTGGAGCTCCGGGGTGTGGAGCTGGAGAAGCGCCTGCGTGTGGCCGAGGAGGGTGAGCCCCGGGCCGACCCCCTCCCCAAACCCCCCTGCCAGCTCCACCCTGGGCCCCGGCCCCGCCCCCGCCCCGTGCCCAGCCAGCCCCTCTCCGCAGACGCCTCGGAGGACGCCCTCATGGCGGACTGGTTCCGGCTCATCCACGAGAAGCAGCTGCTGCTGAGGCTGGAGTCCGAGCTGATGTACAAGTGAGCGGTCCTCCCGGAAAGCGCTCGTCTCCGCACGGGCCTGTCCGGCGCGGGGAGGCCAGTGGCCGGGCCGGGCTCACATCCGTGTCACCTCGGCAGGGCCAGGGACCAGCGCCTGGAGGAACAGCAGCTGGACATCGAGGGGGAGCTGCGCCGGCTGATGGCCAAGCCGGGTGCGTCCCCCGCGCCCAGCGTGGAGCCCGGGCCTGTGGAGGTGGGAGGGGCCGGGAGGGGGCTCAGTCCCAGGAGGTGGGTGTACCGGTGCGGGCTTTCCGAGGCCCTCTCACGGCTGGCTGCCAGGAGGAGGCGATCATGGCACACTCTCTCTCGAGCCGCAGTGGAGTTTCAGCTCCTCCACTTCCTGGCTGTGTGTCCTTGTCTGAGTCACTCAACCTCTCTGTGCTTGGGTTTCATCCCTGCAAAGCGGGGGCAGTTCTGGCACCGCCTCCTTCAGCTGTTGTGAGGACTGAGTTAATGTGCGCAGGGGCCGGGTAGCGCGTGCCCACGGTCTCTGACGCGGCTGTCCGCTTACTCACTCGTTCACTCACTTATCCATACGTGCACTTACTCATTCAGCCGGCGTTGCCAAGAGCCCACCACAGGCCCCAAGACCCCACCCCCTCCTCCAGTGGCGGAGCCTGAGCCTTGGGGAGTGCGTGGGTCGGTGTGTCCCTGAGCAGGGGGGGCCAGCAGGGCTCCGGCTGATGCCAGCTGTCCCTGCAGAGGGTCTGAAGTCCCCCCAGGACCGGCAGCGAGAGCAGGACCTGCTGAACCAGTACGTGAACACCGTCAACGACCGCAGTGACATCATCGACTTCCTGGATGAGGACCGGCTCAGGTGAGGGGGGAGCTCAGGGGAGGGGGGGCCGCGGAGCCCAGGGAGGGGGCCCGGCTCTCACCTCAGGCTCAGCGCCTTCCCCTCCCGATCATCGATCGATCATCTCGATCATCGATCATCGGGAGGAGGAGACTCACCAGGTACATCTCGCAGGCGGGGCCAGAGGCCGAGGGCAGGCCCTGCCAGGCAGCCTGTCTTGGAGTTTCTCCCCGATGAGGCCTCTTGTGCACCCAGGCCCCTCCTGTCCCCAGGTCACTAATGAGGGGCTGGACCCCCAGGGGGCAAGCCCTGCGCTGGGAGGGGCAGGGTGGTGCCAGGCTGTGGCTTACGGGCAGGTGCCCCGGCGGCCCATGCAGTCCCACCGCGGGCGTGGTCCTCACAGCCTGTTCTGTTTCAGGGAGCAGGAGGAGGACGAGATGCTGCAGAACATGATCCGGAAGCTGGGTGACTGCGTGTGGCGCGGGAGGTCGGGGCTGGGCTGGGCTGGGCCCAGGGGGAGTTGGGCCTCCCGTCGGAGTGGGTGCTGGGACCCACGTGGCAGGCTCACCCTAAGGGAGTGAGTTCCCCGTGGCTTGAGGGATCCAAGAAGCACGGGTGGCCCTGTGGTCGGGGTGAGGGGACTGCTTTGCCCTCCAGCCGTGCCCAGCCCAGTGGCACTCTAAGGGCAGGCGCACGGTGGTCCCCCCCGGGGAGGGCAGAGGGTTGGGCTCTGCTGGGGCCCGGGAGGCTCTGCGGGTGGCAGGGAAGGCCGCAGGGCACTGGCCATCAGGTGGGCGAGTGACCCCTCTGTGTCTGCCCCACAGACCTGCAGAGGGGTGGTGGGGACCAGAGGAAGAAGCCCAGGTTCCGCTTGTCCAGCCTCTGGCCCGTGAAGACTAAAAGCAGGAACCCCGAGTAGCCGCCTGGCGGGGCCCCAGGAACCCCGCGGGGTGTGGCGTGGCTGTGGGCGGCGGAGCCTGCAGCGCCCTCTCTGGGGGGCTGGGCAGCCTCAATAAACAAACTGCCCATGTGGCCTGGGTTCCCTCTCCCATCTGGTCACGCGCTCCTGGGCAGCCCGGGGGGCTTGGCCACGCCCCGTTTCTGCTCCAGCGCGGATGTGCCCATGGCCTTGAGAAGACGCGGGCCCTCTGGGCTGGGCATTTTCGCCACTTCCTGACCTGGCCGCAGGGGCTGGCTGGGCATGAGCCTTACAGCAGCTGGGACAGGGTGCCGGCTCTGCGGGAGCTGCGCTCGGCGCTGGCCTTACCCCCAGGTGGGGGGGCCGCAGTCAAGATCTGTGACTCTGGCCTTTAGGACGGAGGCCGGCTGGGCCCTGGGGCCGAGTTCCTGGCGTCCAGCAAGGGAATGGGGCCCACCGCCCTTCCCGACTTCTGGTGGGGGGCCACGGCCGTGCAGGGAAGCACTGAGGGAGCAGAGCCGCCTTGCGGCCCAGCCCCGAGTCCTCAGCAGCGCTGCCCCCACCCTCGGGAGACCTGCCGAGAAAGCTCCCCTCCGGGCGTCAGCTTCCTCACCTGTGTGCGGCTAGCTGTGCCTTCCTGTGCTGTCTGCAGCCGCTGCAGAACCCTTCACGGGGGTCCCGGTGGACCCTCAGCGACGGCCAAGGGCCAGTCCTCCCCCACCCGGTGGCAGGCCGGGTCAGGACCCCGTGGGTCCTGGTGGGGACAGAGCTGGGACATCCCGGCTGAGCGTGTTGGATCTCCGGAGCTCTCGCCGCTCCTGCTGCCTTGACGGGCTGTTGGAGGGTCTCAGGTGGGGACTTTGGGAACTTGAGCTCAGGATGTGATCTGGGGCGAGGAGGGCAGCTGCCTGGCTTGGAGATGGATTCAGTCATGGCTGTGCTGCTCAGCTGTGTGGCCTTGGGCTAGGGCCCTGCCATCTCTGAGCCTTTGGTGACCGATGGGTTGCTTGTTGCCTGTGAGGTTGATGGGGTCATGTGGTTGTGTCTGGACCAGCAGTGATGGTGGAGGGGCTCAGAAACTGCCTGCTGCCTTCCATCGCAGTGAGCACCCCCTGGAGGGCGGGGTGATAGAGGGAGCTGGGCGGCCCTGAGTGGTTGGTGGGGCCTGGACCGTGCAGGGACTTGGCCAGCTGGGGCAGCTTGGCTTCCTTCCTCAGGCGCTGGGCGCCATGGGTGGTTCTGAGCAGAGGCCCTGGAGGGACTTGCGTGTTAGGAGGAGGGCCGTGGGGGGCGGCCTGGACCAGCCGGCCTGACCCTTCAGCTGAGACCCCCGCGCTGTCCTTCCAGGCACGCCCCGCCTGGGACCTGCGGCAATGTGGCCTCGTCACCACCAGGGGGAAGCAGAGGGCCACTCAGGAAAGGAGCTCCATTTTACTGATAAGGAAACTGAGGCTCAGAGAGGCAAGGCAACCCCCCTGGAGTCACACAGCAAGTTAGCTGTGGCCTGGGACTGGAGCATGAGGCCCGCCTCCAGCGCTCCCAGGGCTGTGCCCTCCACATGGTCCTGGGAGCCTGGGTGGGCTGGGGTGTGCGAGGCATCTTTAAGACAGGGCAGGGAGGATTCCACCCAGCATGCATTGTCCAGCCCGTCAGGCTGTGGGCAACTGGGGCTGGTCCTGCTGGGGACACGCACGCTGCCCTCCACCATGGCTGCTCCCTGGGACCCCAGAGGCCGCCCCAGGGGTGCTGGGTGGGCTTAGGGTAGCAGAGTCCCTTCTGGTGGTCACGTCCCCAGGCCCCAAGCCGCCAGCAGGGTGTCCTTGCTGTCCACCGGGGGCCCAGCGCCTGCAGGCCCCGTACAACCCGGTCACGGCAGGACAAGCACGGAAGTGTCCTTAGGGGCAGGGGAGTTACCGGGTCATGCAACGTCCGTTCAGCCGGGGGGCAGGGCAGGGGGGACCATGGGACCACCCTTGAGGGTACAGGCGGGGCCTGGCCGCACTGCTGTCCCCCAGCTTGGAAGAGAGTCAGCCAGTGCTCACTCACCCCAGGGACCCCGACCACTGCAAGGGGGTCCACACCCCAGAGGGGAGCCGGGCGTGGCAGGGCAGGGCAGGGCAGGGCACCGAGTGGGAGGCCCAGCTGGACGCAAGCCCCTGTCTGCTGAGTGGTTCCTGGGGCTTTGAGCTCCCTCCTGTGCGTACAGGAGGTGCTTAATACCCGTGAGGGCTTCTCCCCAGACGTGGCCCAGAGGAACCACGTTCTCATCGGGGACGGGGTCCGGGGGTGGTTCAGGGCGGGCCGTTCCCTGGGCAGCGCCCCTCAGGCCCCCACACACCCTGCCGCCGGGGGGCCTGGGGCCTGAACCGAAGGACATTCAGGGCAGAGGCGACCCTCAGGCCAAGGCCTGGCCGTGTGGAGGGTCCGGGCTGCTGGGAGCTCGGGGGGGGGGGGGTGAGACCCAGCAGGGGCTCCTGCCGCCCCGGGGAAGCTGGCCGGCCTCCCGCCGTGCCTCCGCCCTCGCCTGTCCCACGGCTGCCTCCGCTCGGCCCGCGCCGGGCCAGGAAGATGTCCAGGGGGACGCGCCGCAGAGCCCTGCCCTTGCCGCCCCCCCGCCTGGAGCCCCAACGCCCACAAGCCCCGAGCCCTGACTCTGCCCATTGCCCGGGCCTGTCTCCAACACTTGGACATCCCTTTTGGAATTTTGGTGTTTTGTCTTCTGAGATGGACGCTCCGCGCCCCCCAGGCAGGGAGCTGGGCTGTGTCCCCAGCACGCGGGACGGTGCCGGGCACGTGGTGGGGCTCAGCACGCTTTGTCCCGTGAGTGATGAATGAATGAGACCTGCATCTCAAGCTGTGACGCTGGACCGCTCGGCCAGCCTTTCCGGCCTCAGTTTTCTCAACTGGGAAGGGGGGTAGCGATGCTGCTGGTGTCCATAGCCCCCCCAGGGACAGGGCCTGCCTGAACCCCAGGCCGGGCGCAGACCTGCTGTGGTTGGGGCCACCGGGGCTGGAGAAGTACGTGGGCTCACGTGGGCACAGTGCCCACGGGGTGTGGGAGGGCACACAGCAGGCACCTCCCGCCGCGCTTGGACCTGAGAGAGACGGGAAGGAAGCAGGAAGGGCTTCAAGAGCTCGGGGGCTTTCGGGGGCATCTCAAAGCTGGTGGCCCTGCCTCCCAGGCCCGGAGGGAGCTTGGCCCGCGGGACGCTGCGACCCCGTCCCCAGTCTCAGTTTCCACCTGCTGGCGCCCCCGCACCTGTGCAGGGGTCTGCACGGCCTGCGGGCCCCCACCCCCCGAGCGTCAGAGAGAGGGGCTCCTGTAGGCGACCCCCGGCCGACACGGCCCCTGGCCAGGAGCGGGGCATCAGCAGGCACATGAGGCCCCAGCGGCTGTAAGTAATTGTGAGACCCCGGGGGGTGTCCCCACCTGCCTCCTTCACCCCTGCACCCCCCACTGGCTGGTCCCAGCCTCCCCCCTCAGCCAGGGCCTGGGGGGGCCCTGGGGGGTGCACAGAGCAGTGGTCTTGGTCTGTGACAACTGAGGCTGGCCTGGCCCTTCCCACGGATGGCGCCTGAGCCCCCTGTGCCCACACCCCAGCCAACTCCCCTCCCTTCCCGGAGGAAAGCGTTGAGGCCCAGAGAGGCCAGGGGCCCTGCCTGGCTCACACAGCACAAATGCAGGAGGACGAGGGGGACAACAGGGCTGTCCCTGGCTGGGCAGAGCTGCCAGAGGGGGGCCTCTGGGATATGGGGACGCAGGGCTCGGCCCCCCCCGGGAAGCAGGTGCACGGGCGGGGCCTGGGCTTCCGTGTCACTGGCCTCCGGCTGGGCGGTGCGGGGACCAGGGCCTGGACTCTGCCAGCGGGGGCCCCCTCCCGTGTGGGAGCTCCTCAGGGGAGGAGCCCTGTTTGCTGAGCGCGGCAGGAACCACAGTCGCCCCACAGACAGAATCTCTGTGTGGTCTTATGTCTTCACATCCCAGCATCTCTCGGGGTCCCGGAAAGGAAGGGCTGCCCAGGTCTGCGTGACGCAGCGAGGTGTGACTCAGCTGCCGCTCACGCACCAGGTCCCTCCTGGGCCACTGAGCGCAGCGCTGGCTGCCTTCGTAGCAGAATCACTGAGAGGGCGCCCAGGGGTCGAGCCGGGCCTGTTCAGGGAATGGGCCTCCCCGTTCGCTTCCCACCGGGGCCCATCCTGCCCTGGGAGGGGCCTCCCTGCCCGTGGTGGACGCGGGGTAGGCCTAGGGGCGCGCACACGAGTGGTTGGGGGCCCATGAAGCCCAAAAGGGGGCGTTGGGGCCGTGTGGCCAGGTCACGGCATTCTGGAGCCTGAGTACCCGGAGCTGTGCAGTGGGTGGTGGATGTGAGCTCGGGGTGGTTGCATCCCCTGGGCCCAGCAGGCCCCCAACCCCCCGGGAGCGGTGCAGCCAGAGGACAGGGGTCCCTGCCCCTCCTCCTACCAGGCGTGCGCTGCAGACCCCGCCCTCCTGCACGCAGCCTCTGCAAACTGGGACCTCCCTCCCCCCCGAGGGTGCTCCCATTCACCCCCAAGTCAGGAGCTCGGACTTCTGGGCTCCCCGCCCCCCGGGCCTCCGCCCCCTACCTCCCCGCACAGCAGAGGCCTGTGCCCAGGTGGCCGGGGCAGGTCCTGAGAGCCCCTCTGCGGGTCCACCTAGGTGCCTCCCCACGCCCTCGCGTCCCAGGCTGGAGTTCCAGGTTCTGCGCTAACGAGGTCTCTCCAGCGGGCCCAGGAGCTGCTGATGGCGGATGGCGTGAACGCCGGCCCGTTACGTTAATAACGAACGCCCCCCGCACCTTCACGTGCAGCCGATATTTCACAAAGTCCGCGAGGATGTAATCCAATCGAAACGCAGTCTTGAGAACATCTTATCTCATCACAAATTGAAATTATATCATATTCCTCTTTCCTTAAATTAAAAAGTTAAAACCTTTTCGTTTGCTCTCGCACTGGTTGTGTAAAACTTAATCAGTGGTTTTGACAACAATATTTCCATATGGGCCATTTCTATTCTCATTTATTTATGAGGGAGAACTTTCTGGAAAGAGGTGATAGGACGGGTGCACGGAGGCGTCAGGCTCTGGGGCCGGCGCCTGGGGTGGACCCGCCCCCTCTGTGAGCGCGTCGTGGCGGGGGGGGTGGTGAGGGGTGCTGGGGTCAGGGCCCGAGGCTCCGCTCGCTCACGGCAGGGGCAGTTTTAGCTGTAAAATGCTGTGTCTAGGAGAGGGGGGCGGTGCGGAGAAGATGCAGGAATTGGTGGCTCAGGGAGGGACAAGCTGAGGGGCCAGCGAGGGCACGGGGAGGGGGGCAGAAGTCCAGCAAGGAAGGTCCCCAGGGCTGGGGGACAGAGGGTGGGCTGGTGGGCGAGCATAGGTGTGACCTTGAGGATGGGGCCTGGTCTGCTGGGCTTCCTGGGAGCAAAAGATGCTCTGCTGCAGCCCTGAGTTCCGAAAGAGCCCCTCCCTGTCAGTCCGTGGAAGAGGGGGGTTCAGATGGCCCTGGGGGACGGTGACAGCGGGTGCAACACGTGTGGCCATCGGGCACCTGAGGTGCGGCCGGTCCGAGGTAAGACGCGCCCTCAGAGTGCGAGACACCTGGGATTTCCAACAATGAGCCCACAGAAAAGATGTGACGGCTCGCTTAGAGAATTATATATCGATCACGTGTTGAGATAGAGACATTTCCTATATATCGGGTTCACTAAGATACGTTATCAAAACTAATCTCGTCTCTTTTTTTTTTTTTTTTTTTTTTTTTTGGTGCTAGGCGGGCCTCTCACTGTTGTGGCCTCTCCCATTGCGGAGCACAGGCTCCGGACGAGCAGGCTCAGCGGCCATGGCTCACGGGCCCAGCCACTCCGCGGCATGTGGGATCTTCCCAGACCGGGGCACGAACCCGTGTCCCCTGCATCGGCAGGTGGATTCTCAACCACTGCGCCACCAGGGAAGCCCTCGTCTCTTTTTTAAAAAGTATTTATTTATTTATTTGGCTGCACGCAGGCTCTTTAGTTGCGGCATGCGGGATCTTTAGTTGCGGCATGCGGGGTCTAGTTCCCTGACCAGGGATCCAACCCGGGCCCCCTGCATTGGGAGCGCGGAATCTCAGCTACCGGACCACCAGGGAAGTCCCTCTTACTTTTTTAAAAAATGCAACTACTAGAAAATTCCAAATCATACCCACGGCCCTTGCAGTCGAGGCTTGCCTTCTCTCTCTGGTGGGCAGGGCTACTGACCGTGTCAATGGCTCATCACGACCTTGTCTGCCAGTTTTGGGGTGTCCGCCTGTGCCAGCTCTGTGTCCCTTCGTTCCTCATCGCTTCTGGGGGTGTGGGCACTGCCATCGCCCCCCGCCCCGGCCCTGCTCTGTCCACTCCCTGTCCATTTTCTCTCAAAATGTTTCCCGAATGTGAGTTTCCTTCTCCCCTGGTCCTCTGGGCGTCTCCCCACGCTCCCAACTCGCCCAAGATGCTGAAACCCTCGGGGTCTCCCCGCTCCCCTCCAGGGAGTCCAGCCTCGTGCCGAGACCCCCGCCTGGGGGGAGAAACCTCTGCTTGTTGCGGGGGGAGACTCCGCGTGGGGCTCGCCCCGCCACGCCCCGCTCGTGCGGCGAGAGGTGACGCCACGTCCGCGCGCCGGGCTCCACCCGCAGACCAGAGGCCGGCTCCTGCCTTGAGGGCTCGCCGCGCGGACCGCAAGCGTGGGGGGGGCTGCGGCCCCGGACGGGGCTCCGCGGGAAAGGACGGCCCGGGAGAGGCGAGCAGGGTGACTGGGGTCGGGGGGCGGATGGGGGCGGCAGCGGTGCAGGGGCCCTGAGTCTGGGGTGGGGGGGGCGGTTCTCGCTGCAGCTCAGCCTCGGCGGGGGAGCAGCTTTAGGTGGGAACCCCGTGATCAGGGAAAGGGGGAACGTGTGGGGGCGGCTCGGGTCACCCCCACCCCACCCAGGGCTGCTCCGCGTGACGTGCTGTCTGCTCAGAACTTGGCACACGGCCGCACCGGGCTGCAAGGGCGCTGGGGAGTGTCGCCTGCGTCCAGGCCTCCACGCGGACCGCAGGATCCTAGGGAATCCGAGGGTCCCGGGGTGGGGGCGGCTGTGACCAAGCACCCTAGGCTGTGGGGCTTACGAGAGGGAAGGTTTATCCTCTCCCAGTGCCGGGGGCCAGAAGTCCCGGATTGAGGTGCGGGCAGGGCTGCCTCTGCCTGAGGGCTCCAGGGGCCTCTGGCGCTCCTTGGCTCACCTGTGTCCTCGCACGGCCCTCTTCTCCCCGTGGGTCTGCGTCCAGACTCCCCTCTTCGTATAAGGACCCCGGTCATCGGACTGCTGTCCGCCCGAGTCCAGCATGTGCCCATCTTGACCAATCACACCTGCAAAGACCTCATTTCCTAGCTTCTGGGGGCTGGGACTTCAGCATACTTTGGGGAGGCAAGTCAACCCCTAACAGGATAATTTGCAGGCTTACTGAGGCCACAGGCCCTCCCCGCCCGCTCCGGCACCTGGGGGCAGTTGTGGGACCCAGAAGGGCCCTGAGCCCTGAAGGTGAGCCAGAGACACACGCGGATGATTTCGTGGTTCCCTCGGGCAGGTGCGGGTGATGGTGCCGGGGGTCCAGGGGCCACGCTGTCTGGCGGCGAGGGCGGCCAGTGCCCAGAGCCGAGCTCTGACTAGGCTGCAGCGGGCAGGGCCGAGGGTCTGCTGCCCAGTCACCCACAGGGGACCTATTTCTACCCTCTTCCCCCCGCCCCCCCGAGACCCCACAACATTCCCCTCCTGCCTCTGTGTGCTGCAGTCTCGTCTACCACTCAGTCCCGGGACCCTGGGTGTGCATGATGGCAGACATTGCTGGTTTTCCCTGTTTTGTTTGGATGTCTCCCCCCCAACCCCACCCCGTCCTGTAGGCTCAGGGGAAATGGCCCCCTCCCCAACCCTAGGAAATGAATCATTTTAATACAAGCCAATCATGGCCCTTCTCATCCCCAATAAAGGAGGCATCACTGGGAGGATACACCCTCTTTTATGCTGGATGATAGCATACCTGTCTGGATGCAGGGTGCTGCAGCAGCTGTTTTGTGACCATGAGGGGGAACATGGCTGATATGTTGAGGATGACAGGGCAGAAACATTGAAGACACCTGGGTCTTTCACGATATCATTGAATTAGCTAGTCCTAGAACCTCCCTACTTCTGGATTTCTTATGGTGTATGAATTTCCTAGGGCTGCCAAAACAAAATACCACAAACTTGGTAGAAATTTGGGAATTCCCCAGCGGTCCTGTGGTTAGGACTCTGCACTTCCACTGCCGAGGGCCCGGGTTCGATCCCTGGTCGGGGAAGTAAGATCCCACGAGCCGTGTGGCACAGCCAAAAAAAAAAAAGACCCAGAAATTAATTTTCTTGCAGCCCTGGAGGCTAGGAGTCTGAAACCAAGGTGTCGGTGGGGTTGGCTCCTTCTAAGGCCGTGAGGGAGAGTCTGTTCCAGGCCTCTCTGCAGCTGCTGGTGTTGTTTGCGGCCGTCTCCCTCCAGTCACTTCCTGTGGCCGTCAGTCTGTCTGCATCTGAGTCCAGGTGCTTCCTTTTTACAAGGACACCAGTCACAATGCCTTAGGGTGCACCCTAGTGACCCCATTAGGGTCACATTTTGAGGTTCTGGGTGGACGTGAAGTTTTGCGGGGGGGGGCACCATTCAACCCACCACATATGGGAAAATAATCCCCTTTCTGTTTAAACTTTTACTCAGATTTTCTGATATTTGTAGATGAGTTGGAATTTATTTCCAGGAGTGGGGGTGCGACAAGTAACAGAACCTCAAATGTGGAATCGTCTCGGCGGGGGGGGCAGCGGGTGCCGGGCAGTGAGGCTCACGTTCTGGTTGGGAAGCTTCTGATCATTGTGACGAGCTCACGTAAAATTAGATGCAGCTGTTACCTGTGCTACCTTGGATCCCAGACCACAAATTCATCAAGGCTGTGCAAATAGTAGGAAAATAGTCAGAATATCAGTCTTAACTGACTACTTCTTGCGGCTCTTGGTAAGTCATACAAGAGAGGTGAGTTTGGGGTGAAGGCAGCCAACCTGGAAGCTAGAGGAGGGACGTTTTGCATTTGCTAAAAGAGCACTTTTGTCCAAGGCGAGGCATCGAAACTGATTAAGCATTCCACAAAGGAGCTTTGCTGTGAGAGGAAAGCCAGTTCCTTTGGTCCAAGTTAAAGCTCTTGCCAATAGCGGAAAGGAAGTAGGAGACTCAGCAGCAGAAAACCTCGAGTTTCTAGGCCTCTCTGCAATAAAGACAGACAATAATATGATTATGTGGGACACTGCTCCCCTCCCATCTTTGCTGGATGTCTTCTGGGATGTGGGGTGCCGTGGTGGGACTTGATGTTCACGGTGCCACAGCAGCCACCTTGGGACCATGTGGGAAGATATGGCCACCAAGCGGAGACTGGCAGGGCAGAAACAGGGAAGCCTCCTGAGTCTTAGTTGACGGCCCGTGGCTGTCGCTGAGCCCCGAATTAGCCAATCTAGAACCTTCTTACATGGAGACTTCTTGTTCCGAGGGATAAAAAACCAGGATAGTCCGAGCCTCTGTCTTGTCTTGTTCTGATAGCCAGGTTGAACCCTAAGGATGCCCAGCTGCGTGGTGCTGCCCTTTCCCCTCGCCTGTGTGTGCGCCCACCCAGACTGTGAGCCCATGACGATGAGGACCGGGCCCTGACTGCACAATCACACACTCCCTCAGGGCTGCTCAGGGAGCAGAGCTGCTCTCCCAGCCCATCCGGGACCGTGGGGCTCTGGGCTCAACGTCTGTCCTCCTGCTTCCCGCCCTCCACACGGCCTGTATCTGGTCTGTGGTGTGGCCTCGAGCAGGGCCCTGGCTTCCCTGGAAAATGGAGACACCGGGTGACAGTGATACACCCCATGCTGTACTGTGTGCAGGTGACTTTGTATTCAGGAGGTGCTGTCGGCTGGTCCCAGGGAGTGTGGCCCGTGGCAGGGTGGGGAGCTCAGCAGCCCCCCCTTTCCTCTGGTCTCAGATCTACCTGCCACTGGGTGGGTGGGTGGCATGGGGTCTTGGGAGGGTTGGAGCAGAGCCAGAGGACTTCTCCAAACCCAGCTCCGTCCACCCCATCAATGTCAAAGAGCCCCGCCCCGCCGTCCTCTCTCCCCCTCCCCTGCTCCCACCATCTCCCGTCCATCATTCTCTGCCATGTGGGATAATCTATTCTGACTTCCAGTGGGCCCGGGAAGTCCTACCTCCCGTCTGACCATTGCAGAAGGCTGGGGTGCTGCCAGGGCTTGGATGTGGGGCTGGGAGGGGTCCCCCCAGCCTCCTCCGGCTCGCTCAGGCTGACCTTCGGGTAACCCCAGGCCAGCTCTCAGGAGGGGGCTCGGTGTGGGGGGTGGCTGTCACTGCCGACCGGAGGGGGGAGGGGGAGGGGAAGGAGGAGGGGGGAAGGGTGGGACTGGCCAGCGGTGCTTGGCGGGGCTCCGGGCAGCAGCCAGGTAGCCGGCTGCGTGCCTCCCTCCCCTGGAAGTGGGGGGCCCCCGGGGGACCCCTGTGTCACATGACCCGTCAGCTGACAAAACAGGATGACTCAGCCGGCAGCTGTCGGCCCCTGAAATAATGACAAAAACAATTAGCAATCCAAGCAGTAGCCTTTCCTTAATTATCTCCTCCGAGTTTAATTAACTAGCTAAATTATCAGCAGTAATGTAGGCATTAATTATGTCAAATTACAGTGTAAAACTCACAAAGTGTGGAAAATGTCAATTCAGCTTGGCTCACCTGCCAGGCGAGGGTGGTGGCGTGTGTGCGCGGTACCTGCGCTCCAACCTGCGGGCGCTGGGGGCGGGCGGGCCGGGGGAGGCCGGGGGGTGGGGGGGCGCGGGGAGTGGCCACCGGGCTGGACGCGAAGGTGTGGGGAGGGGCAGGTCCAGCCCCAGGGACACTGGGCGGGGTGCGGTGGGGACGCTTCGGCTGGGACTGTGGGAAGGGAGGGAGCTGCTCCAGGACCAGATGGCCAGGATGCTGAATTATTAAATTATGAATATTAATACAAATCAGACACAAAAGAGGTAATAATTTTGCTGCCCTACAGAAATAATTAACATAATTTTGATAAATTACATGATAAGAGAATCTCAAAATTGAGGTAGATTTATCTTAATTAATATCTTGGACCGGCTCTGAAAGGTAAATTGTTCCTCGGAGGCTGGGGCAGGGTGAGTCCAGGGTGGGCCGCGGCCCCAGGCCCAGGCTTCTTTTTTGCACGAGGCTGGGCGGGAGGGCAGGAAGATGGGAGACCAGCTGACTCCGGTGCACTGGAGCATCTTAGGAAGCGGCAGGCCCTCTTGGGGCCTCAGTTTCCCTTTCTTGAAGCCAAGTTGGTGGGCCCAGCTGGCCTCACAGGGCCAAGTTCTCCCACCAAAACACTCTGCTGGGCCTTGGGACACCCGCCCACCAGGTAAGCCACGCCCCTGCCTGCCAACCTGTACGCACTTGGCCGAGGAAGCAGGGGACCCAAGAGCTAGTTCCAGCAGCTTGTTCTGAGCTTCTGAGAGATCTGAGCCAGGTCTTATGCCTCTGGGCCTCCGTTTCCCTTTGGTACAACGGGAGTCGTGCTGTGCAGGCTCCGAAGACGGTTGGCCTGCCCTCCTGCCCCACCCCTGCCGGCCTCCATTTCCCTGCCAGTCCTGTGGTGGGGGCGGGGGGGGCATTCACCAAACCAGAGGCACCTCTGAAGATGGTGGAAGAGCCTGGTGCAGTGGTGCCCATGACACCCAGGGCCCACCAGCTGGCCAGTCCTTAGACTCCAGCAGCCTGGTCTTTTGTGGCCTGTGACTACCGGTGTCCTCCTGGGGGGCTTGTCACCCAGGAGGCCCTGGGGTGACTAGCCGCCCTCACCCCTCTCCTCGTGTCCCCTCACTCGGCTGCAGCAGCGCCGGCCTCTCTGCTGTTCTCAGAGAGGGCGGGTGAGCTCCTGCCTCAGGGCCTTTGCATCTGCTCTTTCCAGCCTGGGCTGTCCCTCCTGGAGTCCTTGCTTGGCTTCCTCCCCTCCTCAAGGAGGTCTTGGTTTTTCAGCGGTTCCCCCAGGAACCCTCCCATGACGTCGCATCCCCTCTCCCTCCTGTGTTCGGTCACACGCCTCCAGTCAGTACATCACGTGCCTGCTTCGCTTACTGTCCGGCCCCCGCCCTGACACAGAACACAAGCCCCACGATGGCAGGGCCTTGATCTGTTGCTGCTGTATCCCCGGGGCTTGGCGCAGGCCAGGCGCTCAGGGAAATTTTGCCTGATTAATCGGTTGATGGGTCGATGGATTAATATGGTGTCCTTCACCCGAGGGGGGAGAGGTAACAGGGCCCAGAACACAAGGGCCTGACAGTGCCTTCCACCCAGGCTGGGCACGAGGCTGCGTTCATGGCCCCTGGAACATTTCACAGGTGGGAAGCCACGGCCAGGGGGGCCGCGTGGTGGAGAGTGCTGGTCGGGGGGACAGACCCCGGGCTCCAGCCCACATCCCTCTGCTCAACTGGGCAGCCCCAGCTTCCCCATCTGTGAAATGGGAGGACGACGCCTGCCTCACGGGTGGCCCCCGGACCCAGGCCTGGGGGTGGGGAGGGCTTCGTGAACCACAACCAGTGACGTCCGGTGAGGTGACCTCACCGTGGGCTGGGACCTGTGACCCCTCCCTGCCCAGGCTGGACCTGCCAGAGTTGCAGACGGGGACCCTGGTCCAGGGGCCAGAACTGGACGGAAGGGGAGGCACCGGGCCCTGCGTGACATCAGGTAGCCAGACGCTGGGACTGGCCAGGCCCTGTGTGACGTCAGGGGCAGAGTGGCGGACGGGAGGGTCCTGGTCTGTCTTGTGGGCGGGGCTCAGAAGTTTGCACTTAATCCTGAAGTTCAGGGGAGACTTTGGAGGGTGTCCGGCCGGGGTGACATATTGGATCTGGGTTCGTTTTCTCTTAAATGTTTAATTATGAGACATTTCAAGCACACAGAAAACAATGTAATAGATACTTATTGACCCACCGCCAAGGTTAAACAACTGTGCACATTTCACCGTACTTTAATCAGATCCCTTGTATGTACTCTCTCGCGTTTTGAAACAAATTCGTATTTTACGATGGTTTAAGATTTACAGACCAGCTGCAAAGACGGCACGGACGGTCCCTGCGCACGCGCACGCCATTCGCCCTCACGTGAACACCTTATGCCGCTCCGGCGGGTGTCAGCGCGGGGACACCCAGGCTGGTACCTTCCTGGTAGTTAAGCCCACGCTCTGCTTAGATCTCCTCGTTTCCGCTAATCCCCTTTGTGGTCCAGGATCCCACGTGCATTTCGTCGTCTCCTTGGCCTCCTCTGTTTTGTGACTGTCATAGCTTTTGAGGACCTTGGCGGGTTTGAGGAGTACTCGCCAGGTATTTTTCAGGGCGCCCCTCGATTTGAGTTTGTCCGAGCTTTTTCCCGTGGTTAGACTGGGGTTCTGGGTTTCTGGAGGAAGGTTCCCACCGTCAGATCTGGGTTTTGAGAATGTGAGTCTGGCCGCCTGGGGAGGTGGTGTCGGGGAGTAGGAGGCCAGCGCGGCAGCGGCTGCATCCAGGCCCTTTCGGGTGGGATGGACGGGACTCGGGTGCAGGAGGGGAGGGGAGAGGGGCTGGGGTGGCAGGGGACGGTGAGGGGAGGGGCGGGTGGGCAGCTCAGGAGCTGAGTCTGGAGCAGCTGGGGAGCAGGGCCAGGAGGACCTCGGTTTCTGGCCTGGGCGCTTGGATGGGCGTGGGTGGCCGATGGAGCTGGGGGCGGCAGGGGGCCTGCAGAGCTCTGTGGAGGCCGTGAGGGGGGGAATTGCTGTCCTAGAATGTCCCCCCCACTTGAGAGCTCAGGGCCACCACTCCACACTCAGTGGGGAGGCTGAAAAGCGGGGGGTCTGGTGTTCTCGTAATTAATTCCTCAGGCACCGTGCTGGGGTGTCTTCTGATGCTCAAGTGTTTAATAACGAGCTCCCGTGTAACGCTGCACCGTGGGTGCCGCCGCGCGCAGAGTTCCTGGCCTTCATCCCCCCGTGCCCTGCCCCTGAGCCCCTTGTGTCTGGCCCATGTTGTGAGGGGGGCTCTAGAGAGGTGGGTGGGGTGGGTCCTCAGGTCACCGAGGCCTGACATGCAGGCCCAGGGGAGGAGGTGGGCCGCCGGGACAGGACTGCCGGAGGTGCCAGAGTGGGTGCCCATCTGCGGTCTCAGGGGATCTGCGTGGCTGTGGTGCCGACACCACCTGTGCCACTTAGGCCAGGCAGGTGCCCCCCCGAGGACCAGGTCCTGGGCGTCACTGAGAGCTCGCCGTGTGACCCTGTGCCAGCCACTTCCTACCTCCTGCCTCTGTTACCTCATCTATGAAATGGGCTCATAGCAGGCCTCCGAGTGACCCACCCCCACCGGGAAACGAGGGGGTGTGAGCTCGGTCACTCTTAGTTTTAGCCTCTCTGCCATTTGTCCATGTCTGTCCCTCCGGCCCCATCTATCCCTCCATCCATCCAGCAAGTGCAGTGGATGTTTGTAGGGTTATATTGGCTGCCCAGTGCCTGAACGTACAAAAGCAGGTACCTGACTTAGCTCAGCCTGGCAGGCATGCCTGTGGTGGGCGGGCGGGCGGGCGGGTGTGAGCCTGGGCACGCCCGTGTGTGTATGTGTGTGCGCATGTGTGTGTGAGGGGGGTTGGGCAAACGGTCACAGCCTGGAGGGGCATTAGTTCTGAGCCCTCGGTCGCAGGCCTCCGCGCCCCGAGCTGGCTGGGGTGGAGCCCAAGGATGGAGGGGAGCAGGCGCCCGGCCTCTCGACTCATGCTGTGCTCTGGGGCCCCAGAGGGGCCTGTGCGTCGGTGCGGGGAAGCGACCGTGGTGAAAGGGGCCGCGTGTGCCACGTGCCCGGTGCTAGCGGGGCCGGGTGGCCATGCCGCCCACGCTGGGTCCGGACGGCGGTGGTCTTCGGAGGCACGCACGCTCCGGGCTCCCCGCCAGCTCTGCCTCAGCCTGGGGCTGCCTGTCCATAAAATGGACTGAAGCGCTCGGCTGCGCCCCTGTCTGGTGGGAGGAGCCACGTTCCAAGCATCTGCGGACTGTGTGGACTTCCTCTCTCCAGGAGGCCCAGAGTCCAGTACCCGGGCCCGGCCAGATGTGAGACTGGGGGATCCCTGGGCCCGAGCATGGGGTGCAGTGACCCACTTGGAGTCCTGCTTACGGCTGACCCGTCCCTTCCTTGCGAAAGTCGCAGTGCCCGAGCCTCCATTTTCCCGCCTGTAAAATGGAGGCACTCTGGCCTGACTCTTGGGTCAGTTGTGAGGACGGAGTGGGCAGCCGTGACCTGCGTCCGATGCTGCGCCAGTGCGCGGTGGGGCCTCCTGAGACCTGCTGTAGTCAGACCCGGGGCTGCAGAGCTGCCCCCCTCTGCTCCAGGCTCTGGTTCTGGGCCCGCGCCCTGGCCAGGGCCAGCCCGGGTGTCAGCGCATTTTCCAGACGAGGCCGTTGAGGCTCAGAGCAGTGTGGCGACCTGCCCAAGGCCACACAGCCAGTCAGGGGCACAGTGGGGTGTGAATGGAGTTGTGTGTGACGGGTCCCCCGGGTGGCACGGTAGCTGGTGGGCAGGAGTTCGGCTAACGGGGGCCTGGGGCCCAGGAGAGGAGGAGGCCAGGCAGAGGGCCTTTTGCCCAAGGTCAAGCTTGTCAGGGATATTGCTGAGCCAGGCCGGCACTTGCCCCTCCCCCGCACCTCAGGGTCTCCCCAGCATGACCTCCCGCCCCCCCCCCGCCACCTGCGGTGCAGGGCTCGCCACGCACTTGGAAGAGGCTTTCTGGGGCAGCAGGCTCTGCCGGCTCCTCTGGCGACTTCGGCTGTGCTGGCACCGGGGCGACACCACCTGCCCCTGGCAGCCCCGTGCCCTCCGAGATGCCTCCTCCTTGGAGGGGGAAGGAGGGGGTGGGGCCCTGGGCAGGAGGTGCCGGCAGAGGCGCTCAGACTTCCCGGCGGGGACAGCCAGGGGCATCGGGCGGGGCCCCTCGGGGGCTGGGCCAGGGGATAGACCGCCTGAACCCCCATCCCTGCACCAGCGCGGTCCTTCAGGGATTCCTGGCATCCCGCACTGCCTTGGGGGTGGGGGGCGAGCCGCAGGGCCAGAACCTGAGAAAATATCGACTCTAGCTCCCCGTACCCCACCCCACTGTACAGTGTGGAAACCGAAGCCTATAGGGGCTCAAGCACTGCTGACTTTGCTCTGAAATCCTACTGTTCCCGCCCGCACCCCAAATTCCTGCCCACGTCTGGTACTGGAGACTGCCCAGAAGGCGGGGGCGAGTCTTGCCAGGTCACCTCCGGATACAGGCAATTCTCAGCACCCCACTCCAGAAGCGCTGCCAGCATACCTCCACAGAGCGGTGCGAGGGCGAACGGGTTCGTTCGTAGTTACTAGTTAACAAATACGTCTCAGTTTGCTGGTCGTGGCTGAATGCACTCTGCACCCAGGCTGCGGGGCTCAGAGGCCGCTCGGCCTCGCGCCCCGTGCGACCTCGGAGAGTGACAGTTTTCCGCATCTGTGAAATGGGGCCATATCGGGGCGGCGCGCTCACTGGCCCCCTGGTGTGCGTTTAATCCTCGCAGTTGTCCCCACTTCAGCCGGGACCTCAAAAGCCCAGACCCAGGTGCCCGCCTCTCCGAGGCACCAGTGGGTCGGGGTCCCAGAGCCACGTCCCCAGGGGAGGGGGCGGGGCACCGGGAGGTGTGGCCTGGTGGGGCGGGGCCTCGGGTGGAGGGGCGGGGCCTCGCGCCCCGCCCCGCGCCCTCTGTGCGGCCCGGAGCTCGGCCGGCAGGTGGCGCTGCGGCGTTTCCTAAGGGGCGCGGGCGGCGAGGCCCTGCAGGGTCCGTGAGGCAGGTATTTATTCCTCGTGCACAGCCGGACACGATGTGCACGGATGCTGCGTACACCCGATTGCATGCACACGTAAGCCGCGTGCCTGCCCATCCATTACACACATGCACACACGGGCGCAGACCCGCGCAGCGCACGGTCACACTAGTTTTCTCAGCCAAACACCCGCTCT
The DNA here is from genome assembly GCF_026419965.1 of Kogia breviceps. Classification (NCBI taxonomy): domain Eukaryota; kingdom Metazoa; phylum Chordata; class Mammalia; order Artiodactyla; family Physeteridae; genus Kogia; species Kogia breviceps. The sequence continues at coordinate 90,215,074 of NC_081323.1, forward strand.
GCCCTGAATCCCGAGCTCAGGCTGCCTGCAGGCCTTTGTCCTCACCGTGTGCCCCGTCGGGGTGGCCTCCTCCACCTGCATCCCGGGTCCTGGAGTCTTTCCCCACCCGGACTTCAGCAGACATGGCCTCTGGTTTTCTCTGTTCGGGGCACTCAGAGTCTGGGATCCCCTCTGCATCTTGCAGATGGTGAGAGGAAAGCCCAAAGGATGACCCCCCCCCCAACCTGGAGCAAACAACTCTATTTGGCGCCCCGGCGGGCAGGCGGGTCCTGAGCTGGGGCGGGTGGGAGGGCTGGAGTGGGCACACTGCAGGGCAGTGGAGTCGCCGACCCTAGAGCTGCGACACGAGCAGTGACGATGGCAGCTCCGAGCACCCGCCCCCACCGGGCACCGCTTGGGCAGGGCTGGCGGGCAGGCCGCGCTGCTGTGATGCTCTCCTCACCCCTTCCTCCCAGGGAGTAACTGAAGTCACAGTGGGCCGGGTGCTGGCCAAGGTCACCGCAAATGGGGCCAGGGCCTCAGGTCCAGAGGTCCCAAAGCTGCCCTCGAACTGAAGGACACTTATTTTCTGCCTCCAGGCTGTGGGCCGCAGGGTCAGGAAGGGCCCAGCTCTGCCACCAGCTCGCTGTGTGTCACGGACAAGCCCCTGCCCTCTCTGGGCCTCGGTTTCCCCGTCTGTCCAGGAGGGATGACAGTTTCACCTGGGCCTGCGCTGGAGGGTGGGCTGGGTGTCTTCACCTGACCTGGTCCGAGCCCAGGCCCAGCCCTCCCAGACGTGGGTTTGTTCTGGCACCCAATGGCTGCTCAGAGTCAGCCAAGCTCCCACCTGACCACACGCATCACAGGCCTCGGCTTCCCCGTCTGTGTAATGGGTCAGTACTCGCACCTCGCAGACACCGCAGGGAGAGGGCTGTTGAGACAGGAGTCGCCTGGCCAGGGAGGCCTAGCTCCCACGTGTGTGTGCACCTGTGCGTGTGCACGTGTGTATACACAAAAGTACACACAGAGAACTGCTGCTGTGATCAACGCTCCCCAGTGAAGATGCCTCTGCTACCCACACACAGGGGTGACCCGTAGGCGGGGAGGCTGGTGCCCCAGCAGAAAAGAACAGCCGTTTGCCCCCTGCCCGCCACCCCCAAATCCTCCGCAAGCACAGTTTATCTTGCAGGTCAACAGCTTGCATTGTCTACTCCGTGGAATTGTTTCAACACCCCGGATACGCAGAGAACACGCCTTAATTAGATTCTGCAGAACCCTGACACACAAACAAAAGATATTAATATCAAGCGCTGCAGCTTCAATTGCAGTTTACACAGATCAGAGAACATTTTGGGTGCAAAGAGGTTGTGCGTGTGACAGGTTGTTACTTTACAAGCTGGGGACGTGGGCGCCTGACGGGCCTGTGGGGGCTGGGAGTGGGGGGGAGGAGCCAGGAGGGGTGGGCGGGGCCAGAGTTCGAGGGCAGGCCAGGGGCAGACCTTAGAGGAAGGCCTGGTGATTCAGAGCAGAGAAGCAGGGACCAAGACGCAGGCCAGGGACACAGCGATCACTGCTGCTGTTCTCAGGAGCCCAGGCTGGCAGAGGTCTCCCCAGCGGGGTGTCCCGTCTGCTCTGTGAGGTCACCTCCCCAACTGATTCAGGCTCCATGCCCCTACACTGCGATATATTTCTTCTCTCTCTTTTTATATTCTATTGTTTAAAACTTTCTAGAAGAAATAACAGCTTTATTGAGATACAAATTACATATGCGGTGGGGTGAACTGTGACCCCCGAAAGATATGCTGAAGTCCTAACCTCCAGTACCTGTAAATGGGACCTTGCCTGGAAATAAGGTCTTTGCAGAGGTAATCCAACTGAGAGGAGGTCTTTAGGGTGGGCCCTAAAACAGGGTGACTGGTGTCCTTACAAGAAGAGGGGAAGCCACAGGAAGACGTGGGCAGAGATTGGAGACATGCGGCCACTAGCCAAGGATGCCTCCTGCCCCCCAGGAGGCAAAAGCAGGCAAGTCAGGACCCTCCCCTAGAGTGTTTGGAGGGAGGCTGGCCCTGCCGACACCTTGAGCTCAGGCTTCTGGCCTCCAGGACCTGTGGTTTCAGGTCACCTAGTTTGTGGTGCTTTGTCACAGCAGCCCTGGGAAGCTCACACACTGTGCGGTACACCTCTCTTCTCTAAAGTGTGGCCATCACCACTACCTGACCCCAGGACCCTGTCATAACCCCCGAAAGAAGCCCTGCTCCCCATCCTCCCCAACCCCCAGCCCTCTCTGTGTTTTGTAGATTTGCTTACTCTGGACGTTTTTTTAAATAAGTGGGGCACGTGTCCTTTCGTGTTGGCTTCTTTCACTTTTGTGTATACGTCCTCAAAGTTCATCCCTGTTGTAGCGGGGTCAGTGCTTCCTTCCTTTCTGAGGCTGAAGCATATTCCCTGGTGTCGATGGACCACATTTGTTTATCCACTCATCCTGTGGTGGGCGTGTGCACTGTTCCCACGTTTTGGCTATTGTAAGTCACACTTCTTTGAACACCCGTGTACAGATCTTTGCACGGACAAATGTTCTCAGTCTTCTTGGATGTACACTTAGAAGTGCTTGAAATTTCTTTAAAAAGAAAGCAACACAGGTACATGGTAAAAAAACAATCTCGGGCACAGAAGGGATGGGCTGACAAATGAGTTTCCCTTTCACTGCGGCTCCCGGGCTGCCAGGCCCGCCAGCGGTCTCTTGTGTATCCAGAAGCGCCCGGTGGTCGTATGAGGAATAGAGCTGACCTCCCCCTTTCTCCACGGTCTTGCCGGCCGGCACGGGGTCCTGTCTGTAGCCCCAGCCCACCAGCCCCTCTGTGAGTCGTTTCCAGGCGGTTACCGCCAAACGGGGTGTGCGGAGCTCAGCCGGGGCACCGCTTGGGCCCCGTGTCTGAGAGCATCGTGGGATCCGTTCCCAGAAGCAAGGGTGCCAGGGCGAGGGGCACGTGCCGTCTGAGAGCCTAGCCCCTGACCCAACATGGCATCCCCCGCAGTGTGGACAGGGAGGCAGGGCTGGAGGGGGCAGGGGCTTGTCCAAGGTCACCCAGAGAACGAGTGCTTATGGAGCCCTGGCTACGCACCCGTGTGCCACAGATACGGCCTCGTGGGACCCGGACACAGACCAACGCGGCCTGCGTCCACCCACATCCAACCCACCGGCAGCCTCCCCCCTTCTCTCTCCCAACAGCCCGAAGCCCAAGGAGGTTGAGGCCACCCTAGGCTGGTCTTCGCCGGGCCCTGCCCAATTCCCTGGGTGACCTCAGGCACATGGCTTCCCCCTGGGCCTCGGCGTCCTCGCCTGTGCCCCGGGCTGGCCTCGTCTCTCAGCCCTCACGGGCGGATCAGTCGCCAGCATCACTTTGATGCCACTGTATTAACTGTTTTCTTATTCTCTGTATGTTTGGTGCTCTGACATCCGGGGCCTTGCTAGGCCCTCCCCAGGGTCAGCCAAGCCCTAGGCACAGTTAGGACTCACCTGCCAGCGTGTGTTTTCAGATGCAAACACCTAAGGCAGAGCCTGCCCCCCGCCTTCCCCACAGGCTCGCACACTCCCGGCCACGGACCACCTGCCCTCATCTCCGGGCAGCTCCCAGACAACCAGCGCCAGCCCCTGGCCCGAAGTGCCCCTGCCTCCGCCTCCTGCCTGACCCCGGAGCTTCCTGGCGCGGCCCTGTGTGCGTGCGGCCTCTTGTTTCCAGGGGACTGTGATCATAACACGAACTTCTTCTTTCAGGACAATCATTTCTGAGTCTGTGTGTCCCCCACCCTGATAAAACAGACCCCAGTACTAGGTGCCCGCGCTGCGGGCTCGGTGGCTGGACACAGAGTTCTCCCAGCAGGATGCTTCCCGTGGGCCCCACCCCGAGGGCGTTCTAGGCATTGTTGCCTTTAAACCTCACGCCAGCCCTTTGAGGCAGAGGCTGTCACAGATGAGAAAACTGAGGCTCAGAGAGGGTAGGCGCCTAGCTCGAGGTCACACAGCGAGCAGCGGTGCCGCAGGGGCAGACCCACAAGGTTGGATTTCAAAGCCCCCTGCCCCCCATGGGTGAGGCGGTCGGGTGGTCTGCAGGCCTCCCTCCCCCTCCGGGGCCAGAAAGTTCTCACCAGGGGCACGGAGGCGAGTGGTGAGGAGAAGGTGCCCGTTGCTGGGGAAGGGAAAACATGGTTGTTTAAAAGACACTGGTAGATTCAACTATATGTAATTTATGTAATGGTGGCAGCAGTTTCCAGCCAAAATATAATAATAATAATAATCGCATGACATTCCTTCCAGGGCCCCAGAGACAAATAATGTAAAGTGAGCTCCTAATTGGCGTGGGCTGTGGGAGCCTGGGCGGCCCGCAGGTGTGTGACCGACACGCCAACGCCAGGCTCCCCGGGGCCCGCCGGCCGGCCCGCACATGCACCCGTCTGCACCTGGGCGATGCGACAGGGCCCTCCCCGTCCACAGAAGCCCCCAGCCCACTTGCCCTTGTCAGAGGATGGAGACTAACGCGTGGCCGCGTGGCTGCCACTTCCAGCCACCTGATTGGCCGACGTGTGGCCCCGCCCCTTCTCCATCACCTGCCCACGGCCCCTCCCACCCCTGCTGTCCTCACCCCGGAGGGCTCTGGGACTCACCCCTGCCCAGAGAGGGGAAAGCTCATTGGAACACCTGCCGAGCAAAACAATCCTCTCTTGCTGCTGGGAAATAAAATCCTCAAACAGCCGCCAAAGGTGACCACTCAGCCCTGGAGGGGGACATGCGGAGGGCCCGTGTGACCTTGAGCGATATCCACCCCCGGGCCCCCAGCCTCACTCTCCCCGCCTGCAGAACGGAGCGAGGCCCCAGCCTGGGAACTCGGACCCGTGGGGGCCACACACTCTGATGCCAGGTGGGCACGGACCCACTTGCCCTCATGAGAGCTTCGCAACGCCTCGTCCGCGGACATGTGGCCTGGGTGGCCTCGGGTGGCCGCCGCGTCTGCTGGCCCTGGAGACCCGGAGCCTTTTTGTTTCTGGAAAGCACGGCTGTGATGCCCCCGTTTTGCAGGTTTGGAAGTGGAGGGGGTGAGGCCTGGCTCTGGGACTCATGAGGAGCCAGGCCCCTTGAGGCCCCAGCAGCCCCCCTTTTCCCTGCCGTGTGCTGCCTGGCTCCCCACTAATCCACACCCTCCCCCCAGAAGCCGCCTCCAGGGGCCTGTCCTCTGCCCTCAGGAGCGCAGGCTCCCTCAGGGCCCTGCGCTCCATCAACAGTGTGCGTGTCGGGGGCTGTCGGGGGCTCGGCACCCAGGAGCTCAGCTAGGGCAGGGGAGTGACAAGCACCTTGGTCCCCAGGGTGCAGTGCCACCACCGGGGGCGCAAGCTTGTGGCCGCCGGTGGGTCAATGAGGTGATGTCACCTTCCTTCCAGTTTGGAGCAAGGATGGAAATGAATATATATATATATATATATATATATATATATATATATATATTTTTTTTTTTTTTTTTTTTTTTTTGCGGTACGCGGGCCTCTCACCGTTGTGGCCTCTCCCGTTGCGGAGCACAGGCTCCGGACGCACAGGCTCGGCGGCCACGGCTCACGGGCCCAGCCGCTCCGCGGCATGTGGGATCCTCCCGGACCAGGGCACGAACCCGCGTCCCCCGCATCGGCAGGCGGACTCTCAACCACTGCGCCACCAGGGAAGCCCCAAATGAATATATTTTAAATGAATCAATAAGTTGAAAAACAAATGCGTGAGCTAAAAACACCCAGGAAATGAGGAGGGAAGGAAGGACAGGGCGGGAGAGAGAGGAGGGTTCCTGCACGGGGAAGAGGTGGCTTGTAGGCCGATAGGGCTTGTCAGCCCCCTGCCCCGACCCCTATGTGTGGTCCTCCTGGGGACCCCGCCGCTGCCCTGCTCTGGGGAGAGCCATTCTCCAGGGGGCTGGGTGCCCGGGGTGGGGGGAGCTGGTTGGTGATGGCCTGCCAGCCCAGGGCCCACGGGGGCAGCTGCTCCAGCCCCTGCCTGTTGGAGCCGACTGTGTACAGCCCTGGGCCTGCTCCGATCCCCCGGCTCTGGGTCCTGGGCCCACACGTGGTGTGTGCGTGGGGGGTGGTCCTCAGAGACGCTGCTGGGGGGCCGGCCCTTCCCAAGTCACCTCTGCCTCGTCCCTCACCTCCTCTGGCCACGGCCACGCCCTCCCGCCCCGCCTGGCCCCTCCCACCCGGCCCCGCCCTCCATCTGGCCTCACTCTGCAACCCACACACACCCTGTCTCCCCCCCCCCACCCGCCCCCTTCTCCACTTCTGTCCTCACCCCTCTCCCGTATCCAGCAGCAATTACAGCTAATCAGGTACCTGAGCTGCTTGGAAGCTATTAGCAGCTCTCCCTGCCCGGTGGGAAATCAGCCGGGCTGGACAATTAGCTTTATAGTTGCAACTCAGATCGTGATGCAAGCAATAAACAGCTCAGCCCCCGCTGCCCCTCCCGCCTCCTCCCTTTTCCTTCCCTCCGCTGCCCCTCCTCCACCTTGGCCACCCCCCCCCCCTACCAGGCAGATGCCCAGGAGCGCTGGGGGAGCCCTCCAGCTGTCCTTTCTCCCTGCCTGGCCTGGTCCAGACACCTGACACTGTCCACAGCCCTCACCTCCGCGTTGGAAAGGCTGAGCCTCCCAGATCCATGAAGGATGGGGCGGGGATGGTGACCTGGGCTATTTGGGGTGACCTACAGCGCTCACCACCCCCAGGCCGGCCCAGGCGGGATCCTGTGCGCGCGTGCGTACGCATGTGTGTGCGCGTGTGTGTGTGTGTGTGTGTGTGTGCGTGTGCGCCTGCCTGTGTACGCGCCTGTTTGTAATTAAGCAGTTAATTGCGCCGGGTTCTTGATTAGCTTTGGGGGATGGTAATGTTCTAGCGAGATGAGGTGTTGTGTACAGTTCAGAATCATTTAGAGAAATTGGAGCTAATTTTGCTGTCTGCGCTTATTACTGCATTAATTTAATTTGGGTTGCTTTTAGCTCATTAACACATCTAATTAATTCGTTGACATCACTATTAAGATGTCTCTTTGAAATTGGCGTCTCCAGATAATCAGGATGGAGAGGCTGACACATCAGGCGCGGAGCTGCCTGGGAACGCGGGAGGGCGGGGGAGGGGGGCGGCAGACCAGTAATGAATTTTCCATCAGAACCGTGCGGTTTGTCAGGAGGTGCAGGGGCGGAGGGGAGTGGAGACAAAGGAAGGGGGAGCCCGCGAGCTCAGGCAGCGGCTCGCCGGGCCTTAAATATTGAATTGGTTATGAAAACAAACAGACTCCGCCGAGGACCCGGGAGGTACACGGGGCAGGGGTGCGGGCTCCCGCCCACCTGATGCTGTGCTCCGGGTGGGGACCCTGCACGGCGCTGGCCAGGCCAACATCGGGGCCGGCCGGGACGGAGGCTGCAGGCCTGGGGGCAAGGAGGGCACCTTGTCGGGGGTGGGGAGGCTGAGTGGGGGAAGTGGCCAGGGTGTAGGTGTGACCTGTGTTGATGGGGCCTGGAGGGGGGCCGGTGAGCTGAGGCCCAGAGCCGGGAGAGGGGTCACCCGGGGTCCCAGGGGAGCTCGGGGACACGCAGGAGAGCAGCCCCATCCAGGGTGACTGGCGGGAGGCCCAGAGGCCCCCTGCCCACACTCACACCCCGCTGTCTCCCAGAGGCCTCTGTTCGCTGTACACGAAGGTGACACTCCAGGGTTTTGAGGATGGGGCCTGTGGGAGGGGGGACTGTGACGTGGGGTGTGGCATCTGCCGGCGTGGGGTGTCACGGGGGCCCTGGGCAGCCCCCGCTTCCACCTGCCAGTCTCGTCGCCCACCACCTCACGCCCGTTCCTCACCTCAGGCAGGGCAAACCTGTGCTTCAAAGAGTGGTCTCCGGCGTCACCTCCTCCGGGAAGCCCGGCTGGATTCCCTGTGAGATTCCGGTGGACAGCAGGTGCCCACAGCAGGGCACCAACCAGCCACATTCTTCTTGTATTTAGCAAAGTGAGGACTTGTTCGTCTCCTTAAGAGTAAACTCAGAGACCCAGCCCAGTTCCACTGGACCAAACATCTGTCCCTTCATTCATCCAACAAGCGTTTATTAAGCACCTACTGTGTGCAAGCCCCTGTGTCAAGTGCTGGGACACAGAGATGAGCAAGATTCTTGGGGGCTCACAGCCTCTTGGGGAGACCTCCTGTTGCTCTGTCCCTTTGTCTAGGGGCCAACAGTGGGCAGTAAGAGGTGGGTCAAGCAGGCTGGGGGTCTTCCCCTCTCTTTGGGAGTTGCTGCCGAACTCCCAAAGTTTGGGGAGGGAAGCCTTTGTGGAGGAGGCGACTCCTGAGCTGGGCTTTGAAGGATGAATAGAAGTTTGTCTGTCGTCATGTTGGAAGCATGCGTGAAGCACACAGCAGGTGCTCAGTCAACGTTAGTCTGCCCCTGGACACTGGGCGCCCAGCAGGGCTGCTGTGCTGTCTGCTCGCGGGAGGGCGCTGCTTGGCCTCACGGCTGGGCTCCAGGTTCCAGGTGCTGAGACGGGCCCAGCAGCCCCACTGAGGGCCTCCGCTGGGGACATACCAGGCCAGCTTCCACCGCGCAGCTCCTTCCCCCGGCTCCCAGGCGGCAGATGCGACCCTGAGGCCGGGATCATCCCTGCTGGAACCAAGAACCACCAATCCGGGGGCTTCGAACAATGGAAATGTGTCGTCTCTCAGTTCTGGAGGCTGAAGTCTGAGATGGAGGTGTCTGCGGGGCTGGCTCCTCCTGGACGTTCTGAGGGAGGTGGTGCCCCTGGCTCTCCCCTTGCTGCTGCTGCTGCTGGACCCACCCATCTCGGATGTTCCTCGGCTTGTGGATGCGTCACCCCATCTCTGTCTTCCCCTTGACGTGACCTCTCCCAGTGCGTGTCTGTGTCCAAATGTCCCCTTTGCTAAGGACAGTGGTGATTGCATCAGGGACCACCCCCCACTCCAGTGGGACCTCATCTTAGCTACTTACATCGGCAAGGACCCTGTTTCCAAACAAGGCCACAGTCTCTGGTTCTGGGAGTTAGGACTTCAACACGAATTAGCGGGAGGGGAACACAGTTCAGCCCGTAACTGCCTGGGAAGGACAGGGTCTCGCCCACACACACAGCTTCAGTTACCCTGACTTGTACCTTTACCTCCCAGACACAAACCCTAGACTCACATGGCCAGCTGGCCGCCCCCCGGGGTGGCCCAAAGTGCATCCCAGATGCCCCGTCCCCAGCCTGTCCTCCCCCAGCGCGCCACAGCTCAGCCAGTAGCCCTGCCACGGCCCCCCAGTTCACAGCCCTCCCGGACTGCCCCTTGCCCACCTCCCCGTGTTCAATCCTACCCATTTTGGTGACCCTACTCCCAAGCTTGTCCTGAATCCTTCCCCTTCTTCCCGGCCTCCCCCACCCCCCCCACCCCGCCCTGGCCTCTGTCTGGACAGCAGTGGCTGCAATGCTGGAGCGTCCCAGGACCTAGTCCTCGCTGGGTGTATCAGTTACGCATTGCTGTGTAACAAGCCACCCCCAAACTTGGCGGCTTCAAACAATAACAGATGTTTACTTTGCCCTCACATGTGAGGTGTGGGCGGGGCTCTTGCTTCCTCTCCATGTCGGGGCTCCTTCCCAGCACGGTGGTTGGCTTTGAAGAGAACGAGGTGGCAGTGTCGGCATTTTTATGACCTTCCCTCGGAAGTCGCTCTGGTGCTGGCTGAGCGGACACTGAGGTCCAGCCAGGTTCAAGGGGAGGGGACTCGACCACTTGACCGGGAAGGTTCTGGAAGAGCATGGGGATGGCAGCCATCCTGGGCAAACGCAGCCCACTGTCCCAGTAAAGAACACGTATGATGTATGAGTGAGGAAATACAAATTGTGTTATGTGGTGGTTTTGCATATGAGTTAAATGTCCTTATATTTGCATTTAAAACTGACATTGTGCAATATAAAGGTGAATGGTAAAATTCATGATAATAACTGAAATTTAAAAACTTTTTTTTTTTTTTTTTTTTTACCTAGAATGACATTAAATAACAAATAAAACTCACTATGGTACCAACACCATTCAGCTGGCAAAGGACAGACAGTCATTTCAACAAATGGTGCTGGGAAAACTGGAAATCCACACGCCAAAGACTGAGGTAAGGGTAAGTTGAACCCTTACCTCACACCATCTACAAACATTAGCTCAAAGTGGATCAAAGACCTGAACGGGACTTCCCTGGTGGCGCAGTGGTTGAGAGTCCGCCTGCCGATGCAGGGGACGCGGGTTCGTGCCCCGGTCCGGGAGGATCCCACGTGCCGCGGAGCGGCTGGGCCCGCGAGCCATGGCCACTGAGCCTGCGCGTCCGGAGCCTGCGCTCCTCAAAGACCTGAACAGAACAGCGAAACTATAAAACTCTTAGAAGAAAACAAACGGGAACACCTTTGTGGCATTGTGTTTGGCAATGATTTCTTGGGGATGTGACACCAAAAGCACAGGCAACAAAAGGAAAAGTAGACAAATTGGAATTCATCAAAATGGAAAAGTTCTGTACATCAAAGAACACTATCCATAGAATGAAGAGCTCCCACAGAAGGGAGAAAATATTTGCAAAATCATGTGTCTGATAAGAGGTTAATATCCAGAAATATATAAAAAACTATAACTCAACATCAGCAACAAAAAACCCAGTTAACACACGAGCAATAGAAAATGTCATATTCTTTATTCAATGACTCGAATAGACGTTTCTCCAAAGAAAATAGACAAATGGACAAAAGCACCCGAAAAGCTGCTCAGCATCACTAGCCATTAGCGAAATGCACATCCAACTACAAAGAGGCACCACCTGACACCCGTGAGGGTGGCGACCGTGGAAAACAGATAAGCACAATTGAAAATAGCAAGTGTTGACGGGGCTGTGGAGAGATTGAAACACTTGCTGGTGGGAACGTAAAACGGCGCGGCCACAGTGGAGCCCAGTGCGGTGCTTCCTCAAAATACTAAACACAGAATCACCATATGAGGCAGCAATTCCACTTTGGGGTCTACACCCCAAAGAATTGAAAGCAGGGACTTGAAGAGACACTTCTGTGCCTATGTTCACAGCAGCCAAAAGGTGGAGGTGCCCCAAGTGTCCATCGATGGGTGAATGGAGAAACAAAACGTGGCCCATCACACAGTGGAGTATCACTCAGCCCTAAAGAGGAGGGAAGCTCGGACGCCTGCTACCACATGGCTGGACCTGGAGGACATGATGCTCAGTGACATAAGCCAGACACAGGAGGACAGACACTGACACTGCGCGATTCCACTCCTGCGAGGTCCCTGGAGCAGTCAGGGTCACAGAGACAGGAAGCAGAGGGGTGGGGGCCAGGGGCTGGGGGAGGGGGCTGGGGAGTGAGTGTGTAACGGGGACAGGGTCTCAGTTTGGGAAGATGGAAAGTTCTGGAGGTGACGGTGGTGGCGGCCACACAACAGTGTGAATGTGTTTAATGACCCTGAACTGCACACTTGCAAACGGTGAAGGTGGTACGTTGTAGGCTGTGTGTATTTTACCACAATGAAAATGTTTTAACATCTTTGCATTGTCGTGAGAGTTTCTGACCGGCAGGAGGGAGGCCGTGGGAGGTCGGGAACAGCCATGGCTGCTGCTCCTCCCGTGTCACCTTTTCCTGGTTTCGGACGAGAGAGCTGCTTCTTCGTTTCTCTCCGGGCTCCGCCGGTCACGCTGGATTCTGGGAGACGTTTCTGGAGACAGTTTGTCGTGGACGGTCCATGGCGGGACTTTCAGGTTTTCTGGAAAATCCATGAAGAGTGGAAAGTGTTTCTTAGTCGGGCCCCTCCAGGACGACCCCTCACCCAGGCCCTGCTCGCTGCCATCTCCTCCCAAAGGTGCAAAAGTCACCGCCCCCGACGGCCTGCCTCTTGGAGACCCCGTCTGTGCCTTTTTTCCTTGACTCAGTTTACCCCGGCTCCCGGGGCCTCAGACCCCACTGTAAAGGGGGTCCCCCGAGGAGGACGGGATTCCGGGGGGCTGGACCGATCCGTGGTGCTGGCGTCCCAACTCGGGGTGGTCCCAGCGCTTGCTCCGGGCCGGAGCCTTCAGCCCACCTGGCGCCTGCAGCCCGAGAGCCGGGCCCTTCTTCGGTATCTCTGAACAGCTTGGAGGTGTAATGCACATGCCACGCCATTCATCTTCTAAAATGTACAATTCCGAGGTTTCTAGGACATTCCCAGAGCGCTGCAATCCTCACCGCTGTGTGATCTCAAACATATGTGTCTCCCCTAAAGGAAACCCCGTCCTCATTTGCAGGCAGTGCCCACTTGCCCCCATCCCCCATCCCAGGCCCCGGAAACAACGAATCTACTTCCTGTCTCGATGGATTTGTCTATTCTGGACCTTTTCTATAAGTGGAATCACACAATATATACCTTTTGTGCTGGCTTCTTTCACTGAGCATCGTGATTTCAGGGTTCATCCCCGGCGCAGCAGGTGTCAGAGCTGCGTTCTTTTTTATGGCTGAGCGATACTCCATTGCATGGAGACACTACGTCATGTGTATCCGTCATCAGCTGGTGGACATTTCGGTTACTTCCACTCTTTGGCCGTTATGATCAATGCTGCTATGAACATTCACATACTAGCTTTCGTGTGCATGTATGGTTTCAATTCAATATACCTAGGCGTGGAATTACTGGGTCATATGGTAACTCCATGTTTAACATTTTAAGGAGCTGCCAAACCGTTTTTCAGAGCAGCTGCAGCATTTTACGTTCCCGCCAGCAATGCACGGAGGTTCCACTTTCTCCACGTCCTTGCCAACATTTGTTATTATCTTTTTGACTTTAGCCACCTTAGTGATGGGCGAGGCGCTATCCCACTGAGGTTATGACTTGCATTTCCCGGGTCCTTTAACTGATACCTGCTGCATCCATTCAGGGCCGTCAGTATACCAGACTGGTGTTGGCTGAATCTGACAGAACGAAAATGTTTGCTCAACTTTATACTTTTGTCCCCCAGACTAATTGTGTACATTTATATTTGTGCACTGTTCTGTGAGCCTTCACAGACGTGCAAAGGCCCCTAGTGAAGGGGGCCGTGACTCACTGAACCGTGGGCAGCTGCGGGGGTCTTGGCTGACCTAGGACTCAGTCATCATTACGATCGCCTGCAGAGCCGTAGGTGCTCTTATGTGTACAGGACGTTTCTGGAAAGACTCCTAGGGCAGTGTCAACATTAACTGTCTGCGAGAGGGGAACTGGGTGGCTGGGGACAGAGTGAGAGGAAACCTTTTCTCTGTAAACCCTTCTCTGCTTAAAAAAAGCCAAAAAACCCCCACATCCCACAAAGTGCCTGCCTCCCAGGTGAGCGGCTCAGTGAATCCACCAAACGTGGCCTGTCCTGGGACCCCCCCGCCTGGAACTCCCGTGAGGCCGCTTCACTCGGCGCTGTGCAGTGACACCCGTCCACCGGGCGTGGGCAGCCGAGGTCTTTTTCACGGCCGTGTAGTATTCCACTGCACGGATACCCCACGGCTTATTTATCCATCCTCCTGCACAGGTATGTTTGGTTGTTTCCAGTTTCTGGTGAGTATGAAGACCTCGTATAGAGCCACTGGCTTCTTTGGGGTGCACACCTAGCCCCTTCTCTCCTTTTAAACTCGGAAATGTTGTGACTACATTAGCTGCTCAACAAGTAAATAAACTGGGAAATGTTTGCGCGGAGCACAGGCCCCTGAGCGGGGGGCGGGCCCTGGGATGGGCTTTGTGGGGGAGGCCAGCACTGGAGGACCGCCGAGGGGCCCGCGTGAGGATGGGGGCCGACGTCGGGCAAGTGCAAAGGGTCTCTTCCCCTTTCCCAGGGTCCCCCAACCCCCTCCCCTCCCCCAGCTAGGGTGGGGTCCCGGGGGCCTCTGACTGCCCACCCTGCAGAGCAGACCCACGTGCGGGACCTGGACAGCGGCGGCGGGAGCGAGGGCGCTGAGGGGCTGGGTCGGGGCCGGGCCTCAGCCTCACGGGCCGCAGGGCCCGGCGGGCGGGCGCTCAGCTGCATGGGCGGTGAGCGGGGCTCTGGGCCCCTCGGCCGTTTTCCCGGGTTTGGGGGAGTCCCTCTGTGCAGAAAGGAACACCCCTCCTCCACGAACCGGGTTCTCGGAGGCCTGCTGGAGAGGGTGCCGCTCAGCACTTCAGCAGCCGCTTTAGTCTGAAAACAACCGCGGGGGGGGAGCAAACAGCCGCGCCAATGAACCCCGTCCTCTCTGGGGCGCACTGAGGGGCAGGGGCCCCTCGCAAAGCGCACGTCCTGCAGTTAGAGTGCAGACGCGCAGGGGCCGCTGGCCGCTATCGGTGCCCCGTCAATCGGACTGGTGGCTCTGGCTGCCGTCAGGCTCCTCCCCGTCCTCCTTAAGAAGTTAGGCTGTGCTTAGAACTGGTCTCCGGACGAGGCCAGAAGAGCGAGGCCGCTGAGGAGACCCCACCCCTGGATGCTGGGGCCACAGCGGAGCCCTGGTCCTCCGCGGTGGGGGCGCTGAGGCCCCATCCCTGGGCTTGGGCATATGGCCTCTGAGGCGCTTTGGCGCCTGGGCCCCCGCCTCTCCTCCCCCCACCGCTCCTCCTGTCCCTTCTACAGCCAGACGTCCACCTGGAGAGAAAGCGGGGGGGCTGGTGTTGACAGGTAGGGCTGGATTCTAGCCCCACCCTCGCTTGCTGTGCAGCTCCGGGGAAGAGGGCCCCATGACCCCCGCCTCGAGGGGACTTGTGACCTGTGACTTGACCGCAGACCAAAGAATGTGGCGTCCCTCCTCAGGTGAGGTTACATAATGTAAGGTGCTCCACCGCCCTGGCAGACTGGCTGGTGAGGCTTCCTCTGTTGTCGGCTTTGGAGAAGAGGCTGCCATGCTGGGAGGGGCCACGTGGCCGGGGACTGCAGGACCTGAGAGCAGCCTCAGCAGGGAGGCTGGGTCTCCGGCCTGCACCTGCCGGGAGATGAAACCACCAACCCCCTGGGTGTCTTCCCCGGTTGAGCTGGCAGCTGAGAACGCAGCCCGGAGCCCCTGAACGGGGTGCCCGGCAATGCCGAGCCAGAGTCCTGACCCACAGACACTGGGCGATCGCAACAGTCCCGGCCCTGCCCTCTTGGGCTCCTGAGAATAAGTCACTTGCACCTGCGCTAGGATGATGGAAGCAGGGCAAGCCCACCTCCCCCCCGATTCAAGTCTCACTCACGGGACCCCCCGTTCAGCTCGCACTCCGAACCCCCACCGTCAAGAGCATCGCAGAGTGCAGTTGCCAGGGACCCAGGAGGGGCTGCTGATGTGTCCCCCTCGACTCCTCATGGTTTTTGGAAATCACAGGGACCCCAGGGGAGGAACAACCCGGACCCAGGACCGGCTGGACGGCCCCCACGTTGCTCAGCCAGTGTGGGCTCATCTGTGGCGTCTCGGACCTCAGCCAGCACCAGCCCCCTCTACCCCCCAGGCCCTGGCTTGTAGTAGGGCAGCCTGGCGCCATCCCACGCGGAAGGCACAGTGGTCCTCCCGGGGGTGCGGGAAGCCTGGTTACGGCGGCTACGGTCAGAAGAGGTGCAAAAAGCCAGACCCCCGGCCATAGCGGACGGGAAATAGGGAGCCGGCTCCGGTGCTGTACAGGCTCATTAATTCCAGGTCCTGCAGATGAGCTGGTGGAGGCCAGAGACATTTCCCCAGGCTCACCCGCTTCGAGGCAGGACAAGGACGCAGGCCCCTCGGGGACGGCATGCCCTGGCCAGTGGTGGGGACGCGTGTGCGTGAACCCCCCGGGGAGAAGCGAGTTTCGGTAGCCAGCCTCTTCGGTGGTCCCCGGGGATGCTCGCCTCCCGGTCTTGATGCCTCTGCACAGCGCCCCCCAGGATGAATCAGAGTCCAGGGACCTGTTGGCATGTGACTCCTGACCCAGCCCACAAAGGACACTGCGGCGTCCCCCTAGGTCTTCTGGGTCACTGGCTCCAGGGAGGGCAGCCGGCGTGCTGTGAGGACACACAACTGTGCAGGGGCTGCAGGGAGGGAACCAAGGCGCTGGGCACCAGCGGGCACTGACCCGGAGCCACCTGGATGGGAGACTGTGGCCGCGGTCGGGCCTTCAGATCACGCAGCCTGGGCTGACTCCTGGTGCAGCCTTGGGAGACCCGGAGCCAGACCCTTAACCAAGCCTCCCGCTCGTTCCTGACCGCAGACCAACATTCACTGTCGCTTTAAGCCGCTGAGCTTGGGAGCTGCTAGCTACGCGGTGACATTTAACTGCTGCACCAACTTCTACCAGCACCGAACACATGCTCGTTTCCTCCTCCAGCAAACGTGGCGGAGTTACTAGTGGTTTCTTTTTTAGTAGCTGAGGGAAACCCAAGATCAGAGAAGTTAAGTGACTTTACCAGAGACACACAGCAGGGCCCCAATTTGAACTGGGACCTGCCTGACGGTAAAGCCCAGGCCTGTCCTTGTCCTCCTGCCCCTCTCTCATCCTCCCCATTCCGTGGCCCCAGGGGACTCGGGGCCACCAGCCGGGGCCCTATTCTCCCCTAATTGGCTCCAGTGGAGGGAAATTTCAATCCAATAATAGAAAGCTGCAATAACCGTTATAATTAATTTATACAAAAGACATTATAAAATTACACTCTGTGCATTCCGATCCCATCCACGAGGTGTGCCCGCTTCCCGGTTAAGCTATGGGGTCTCATGAAGACAGACGGGAAGAGGTATTTCAATATTTCTTATAATTTTATATTCTCTCTAATATCTCTCATGCTAATTTCATTATGCAACAGAGTCGGCACGGTGATATAATTATTGAAAAGTAATTTTGCAATAAATGGATTGAAATGTGTTGGAGTCTGCTGTAAATTCAATCTCACGGTGAGGGTGGCGGGTGCAGGCAGGAGGTGGCGAGGGGACCAGGCCCCAGGTGGAATCGGAGAGGTCCCGCGTGGCCCCGGCTGGGACTATCCTTATACCCGCCAGCGACAAGCAGGACCCCCAAAACCTGAAGAACAGCCCCCCCCGTTCTGCTCCCGCAGTGCCCCCGCCTGGGTCCGAGCTGCCCTCAGTCTCCCCCCGTGACACCCAGACCCTCTCTAGGCTCCTGCCGTGTCCCCTCCCAAGCAACCTCCCACGGCGGCCAGTGGACACCAGGCCACACCCTCCGACCCTTGCAAAGACCCCAGGATAAAACCCAGACCCCTGTCTCGGCCGGCCTCCTCCCCCTCCTCTCTATTCCGAACTCCCCACCCGACTCTGACCTGCCCTCTCCGATCTGCGTGTCAGCGTGCCCTCCCGTCTGCTCCCGTCCCACCTCAGGGCCTTTGCATGGCCATTCGCTCTGCCAGGAAGCCCTCCCTCCAGCTGCCCCAGGCCCGGCTCCTCCCCGACGCCCTGCACTCTGGTGGCCCCGCGGGTCGTGCGAGCCCATCCCGGCCACTGGGCGGCACTTCCCTCCCTCAGAGGTCACCTTAGCTGTTCACTGTGGGGCTCTCCTTGGTCTCTGCCCCACCCCGTGCCAGCCCTGAGGTCGCCCCTGAGGTGCCGCTGGCCAGGAGGCTTCCAGGCAACCTGAAAGCAGAAGGGGGCTGGGGAGCACCCAGGCAGGGTGGGGGGCAGAAGAGGCAAGTTCCTGGTCTGTGGGGAGAGGAAGGCAAAAGCAGTCTTCTGACTCGGCCCTCTCCTCCTCTTCCAGGGAGCCCTCCTTGACTGACCCAGGCCACAGGGGCCTCACCTGACTCGTAAGGCTGAGTCTTCCTGGGTTGGGTGCTAGGAACGGGGTTCTCAAACAGAGATGCCCACAAGGTGGCGGGGACAGAAAGTGGGGGCCATCGTGGTGCACGCGGGATTGTGGTGTGTGGAGCCAGGGGGCCAAGCTCAGGTCCCGCCACCCTCTCCGGTCTGGCGTCCTCACCTATGAAGCGGGGCAGAAGGACACCCTGCGTGGAGAGTGAAGCACGGCACGTCCACAGTAGGTGCTCGGGAAGGGCCCACGGCAGCCGAGAGCAGCGCGCCATCCCACTCCATCCCCAGCCTCTGCCCCACTCCATCCCCAGCCTCTGCCGTCCACTGGCCGGCACAGGTGAGAACTCATTCCTTCACTCGCGCACGCGTGCGTTCATCATTCACCCATTTCCCTCCCTCCCTCCAGCCTTCCCACCTCAGTGGGAGCATAGGGGAGCGGAGAAGGGCCCCAGCTGCCCCCGCCCCGTCCCTTCTGGAACTCTCTCTGCCTGGGCTGGCGCCATAGCCCTTCCTGTCACTGGCCAAGCTGAATCTGCAATTTGTTCTTGGGCCTAGTGTAAATTGGCACCTCATTGATTATTAATGAGGTGCTAATTGCTCTTTGCAACCAATTTTGATGCAAATGCAGCTGGGGCGGTTGGTACAGCGTGGGCTTCACAGCGGCTGGGACCTGGGCACCAGATGGGGACACGGGGGCACTTTACAGTTTGCAAAGCCCAGGCGGATGATGACAGAGCGCCCCGACTGCCTCCCGGGTGGGGTGGCCGAGGGCCGCGCAGAGATCCCCTCCTGCCCTCGGCTCACTGGGATCACTGAAGGGCCTTGAGCGCCGGGCTGGACGCCACGGGCCCGCTGGGGTCCCACACGCCCCGTGGCCGGGCCAAGGGCGCCCACCACCAGGCTGCCGCGTGGACCCCAGTGCGACATGTGACCTGTGAGGCTGGGAGAAACCAAGGGTCCCAGAGATGGGACTGGAGGACGCCGCCGCTCCGGGCGGCTCTGCCCTGGCCCCGAACATGGGGGCTTTGGTGAGATCAGGATGGCGGTTGCCCTGGTTGCACCGGGGCGGTTGCTGGGCAACAGGCCTCAGGGACGTCCCCCAGCGGCGAGAGGGTGGCTCTGGGGGCCAGCTCCCTGGGTATGGGAAGCGTTATCTGGCGGAAGACTTTGGAGGCCCAGAGGGAGGCGTCCTCGGAGCAGGAAGACTGGGGTCGTGACTGGGAAGCCCCGGGGTCCCTGAAGCCCCCTGCCGTCTGGCAGTGCCTGGAGACACAGTTCCAAGCAGGATGGCACACGCCTCGCGCCCTGCCCCCCACCCCCCGGTGCCCAGGCAGGTGGTGTGAGAGGGGCTTCCTGAGGGGAGGGTCTGAGCACAGGCCAGGGGGGACGGGGGCCCAGAGCGGGAGGCTGAATTCTGGGGTTTTCAGGCCATTGCGGCGAGGCCGACGGGCTCTCCCTCCCCCGGAGCGGGGGGCGGGATCGTGGTCTCAGAGGGCCCTGCAGCATCACCCTTCACCCACTCACCCCTGCACCGAGCATCGGGGACAGGAGGAGGGGTGTGGGGGGCAGAGCCCGGGGTAGGGATTCTGCACAGTGACGGCTGCAGCCCAGGGCCACAGGGCATTGTGGGAAGCTCTCTGGCTGGGTTTGCATCCTGGGTTCACATCTCCTGTGAGGAGGGGTCTGCGCGGGCCCCGGTGCTGCACCCTCCCAGCCAGAGCCCTCCCGTGTTGGACCAGGAAAGGGCCCACACACGCTGCCAATAACCGACAAATAAGGCCGCACCACTGAACGCCAACAAAACGTTCGCCAAGAGTCTGGCAGGTGGGGAACCTCAGACCCCCGATAACGCAGCTCAGCACAGCAGCCCAGCTGTGCGGTGGAGTCTGGGGGTCGAGGGAGAGTAAAAGAGAGCGGGAGGGTCCCCATGCAGCCCGACCTGGTCCCCAGAGGGTGCTGGCGGGGGACAGCTGGCATCCGGGGCCGGAGCCCAGCTCGCCTGGCCTGCTGGGTCCCGGTCTGTGGGCAGCCAGGCCCCGAGGTCGTGAAAACAAGTCCAGGAGGCTTCCGGGCCTGGGGTGGGCTCCAGGACCACCCCTCCCGCACCCTCCAACAGTGTCCTAACGGTGTCCTAGCGGCGCCCTGGCTCTGAGGCAGGACCCCCTCTGCCCAGCCTGGGCGGGTGTGACCTCCTTCCTTCCAAGTCCCCCACCGCCGACGTCCCCATCAGCACGGCGGGCCCTCGGGTGCCCACTGCCGGCTTGCCACGGCCCCTGGGCCGTCCAGGGCGCCCACACGTGGGTCTGCGTGAGAATCACCCACGTTCTGCTGCTCTCAGGCGGCCTGGGCTCGTCACACCTCCCACGGGAGCCTCAGTTTCCCCGACAGAGGAGGGAGGTGGCCTGTGTGCAACGCCCAAGGGAGCACGCGGTGTCCCGTGAGCTGGTGACATGCCAGGGAGTCAACAGATTCAGGGCAAACCCATCTTCCGGGCATACGTTTAATTCATAGCGACTCAGCAACAGACATGGGAGGGGAGGGAGGAAGCGAGAGACAGAGACAGACAGACAGAGACAGCAGGAGAGGAGAGAGTGGGAGAGACAGAGCCAGCTGGTCGCCCACGGTCCCTCTGGGCGTCAGGCGGCCCTTGTCTCGGATCAGCCGTCCCTCAAAACCTGCGTATTTGTCACAGAGCAGCCCCGGGACGCCCCGCTGCGTCGGCCTCTGCTGAAGGCCCAGGCCTGGCCGGGTGCGGGAGGCCAGGATGCTGACGGCCCCCGCGTGCTCCAGGCTCCGGTGGGCGGCCCGGTGGACGTGACGGCATGCGAGGCCCTGGCTGCCGAGTTAGCGGGGCCAGGACGACGGCCAGGTGGGCAGGTGCGA
This sequence comes from Kogia breviceps, assembly GCF_026419965.1. Taxonomy (NCBI): domain Eukaryota; kingdom Metazoa; phylum Chordata; class Mammalia; order Artiodactyla; family Physeteridae; genus Kogia; species Kogia breviceps. The sequence goes on from NC_081323.1 coordinate 90,235,699, forward strand.
CCCAGCATCAAGGTCAGAGAGTTTAGTCCAGTATTTAAAATGCTCCAAATGGATACACAAAGTCCACGATGAGCCATGTTTCCAATTTCCTTTCGGCCTCAGGCTGCAGTGACCACGGCTCTGGGTTAGCCCCTAACCCCCCGGGAGCCTCGTCGGAGACAGGAAGCGTCCCCACCCCCAGCCCGCGGCTGGGAAGGGATGGACGGGGCACTGGGGAGGGGCTGGCCCATCCCAGGGCAGGTGAGGGACAGGAGGGGTGGCTGGATGTGGGGGGAAGGGGGGATGAGGAGGGCCAGGCCCCTTCTCTGCTGGAGTCTCCAGGCGGGGTCCACCGCCCTCCAGGCTTCCGCTCCTGGGGAGACAGCTATGCGCCAGGCCAGCAGAGGGAGCTGGGGGGGCGCCTTCCAGATGCCTTCTGACGAGGGGCCCCGAGCCGCGGCCTTGTGCTCAGCACGTCGGAGACACCGCTGCCCCCTCACCCCTGGAGTTCACCCTCCTGGCCGTGTCACCCACGGAATCCAGAGTCACGGGGCCGCGGGCTGAGCTTTGTCCTCACTGCCTCGGCCTCCGGGCCCCGCGCCGGGCACTGGCGTCATTTCCGGTCTCTGGCCACGTGGCCGGTGCCGCTGAGCGCGCTCCGGAACACGTGTGGGGGCCCACACTGCGAGAGCGTGTGCGGCCCCGCGGAGAGAGCCGCGTCTGGACGGGGCCGAGGCGCCGAGCCCCCGTGGTCTGAACCCCCCGGTCGGGCGCTCAGAGCCCGGGGCCCCAGGCCGGGTCCTGGTGGGCTGTTCCGGTGACCACGTGGCCCGGTCAGGCTCTCCAGACGCGGCAGGCTTCGGCTGCGGAGCGGAGCTGGCGGAGTTCCCACACGTGGAGGTAAGGTGTGACCCCGAGGCCTCGGACCACACACGTCCTCGAGACGTGCCCACTCTTGGTCTCTGGGCTGGGGGTGGAGCTGTCTGGGGGTCGCCGGGGTGCTCCGCGCCTGGGGTCTGCGCAGCCCCCATCACACCTGCCCGTTTCCTCTGGGAGGGGAGCCCCTGAGTCGGCCATCCCGGCCCCGCCCAGCCCAGGCCCCCGGCCGGTGTGGCCAGGGCCTCAGTGGCCTTTGGGAATGGCGGCTTCGAAGGTGGCAGGTGGGGCGGGTGACAGGAGAGCAGAAAGAGCAGAGACCTCAGATCTCGGGGGGCGTCTTCGGAGCCTCCCTGGCTCCCGTGTCTCACCCGTGCAGCCGCCCCGCTGGTCCCTCCTGTCCCGTCCGGTCCCCGTCCCGGGTGCCTGGGGGTCTCTCCTCGCCTCCCCACCTCTCCCAGCCTCGTCCCTGCCTGTCTCTGGTTTCTGAGAGGTGGGAAGGGGGTGTCCTTGGGGTTAAAACCTTGGGGGCGGGGGCCAGCGTGGTTGAAATACAACGCACACAGAAACGTCACAACTGTTAAATTTTATTTTATTAAGTACCACACGGGTGACGGCTGACACTTTATTACAGCGTCTAAGTGAGCGTCCGCACCGTCTAATTACTTATTCCAACAAGGTGGGGGGCCCAGGCGTGCGGGGAGCTGCGGGTGGCGGCCGGCGCCCCGTAAGTCACACCTATTAAACTAGTATATTTGCACCTAGAGGCATCTCATTAATACCTCGACCAGCGCCTTCACGACGCCCCCGCAGGCTGACCCCGGGCTCCGAAGGATGAGGCCGCCCGGATTCCGCCCGCGGTGCGGCCTCCAGCCCAGCAAAGCCTATAAACTTAATAACGGCCCTCCCACCCAATCGAACTCCTGACAAACGGTAGGCCCACAGCCGCGGGCTCCGTGATTCTGGGATTGGGGGGGGCTGGTCCCAGGAGGGGGGCTCCCCCCACATCCCTCTGGGCCACTTCTTGGGAGTCACCTGCCCCCCAAGGCCTGTGCCCCCGTCTTGGGAGAGCTCGGGGAGGCCCCGCTGGGCTCACCCCTGCTGCGTGAGCTTGTGTCCCTTCTGTGAGGGACACCACAAGTGACCCCGCCGGGGCTGTGGGGAGTCAGAGGGGAAGCGGGCCCGGAGCAGCTCGGCACCCCGACGTCGCCCTTCTGGGGCTTTCAGAGGCTTGCCCCCAGGTCCTGGGCTTGTAGGAAGCCCCCACTTGGCTCAGACCTGCCTTGGCCCAGATCCTCCTTCCACCCTCTTGTCCGGCGCCTCTGCTGGCCTCGGGTCGCTGTGACTTCACCCCCTTCTCTCTCCTGCTGCCCCTTCGACCTCCTGGGCACAGCACTAACTCCTCGCTCACTCTCCCACCTCTGCCCTTTGCCCTGGTCACCTCCACCTCCGTGAGGACCTGGGGCTACAGCCAGGGTCTCAGCACATCCAGAGGGAAACCTACCCGCCGGCTATCCACTCACCTATCACCTGTCCGCTTATCCACCTGTCAGCTGTATCTGTCACGTATCTATCCATCTATTACCATCCATCATTTATCCATCTATTGGCCACCTCTCATTTATCCATCAATCACCTATATCTGTCCCCTGTATCATTTATCTATCAATCATCTATCTGATGGTAAGAACACAGGTAACGTCTAGCTGGACACCAAGGAATGTGTGTGCCATGACGCTGTGTCCACACGAGGACCAGCTCTGGCTGCTGTGGCTTCCTGGACCACTGAGGTAAGAGGGAGTCTGATGTCTAATTCAGGTGTGGATTAATCTCCAGGACATGTCCACGTCCTAATCCCCGGAACCTGTGAAAAGTTACCTACGTCGCGAAAGGAACTTTGCAGCTGTCAGTGAGTTAAGGCTGTTGAGATGAGGGGAGGAGCCTGGATTGTCCAGGTAGGGCTGATGGAGCACAGGGGTCCTCATGGTCAGGAAGGCAAGAAGAGGGAGGAAGGGGCCCTGAGCCAAGGGGTGCAGGCCACCTGCAGGAGCTGCAAAAGGCAAGGAAAGGGGTTCTCCACGAGAGCCTCCAGGGAAACCGGCCCTGCAGGTTCATTTTAGACTTCTGACCTCCAGAACTGAAAGAAAACAGGTTTCTCTATTTTTATCTTGGTTTTTTTTTTTTTTTTTTTTTTTTTTTGCGGTACGCGGGCCTCTCACTGTTGTGGCCTCTCCCGTTGCGGAGCACAGGCTCCGGACGCGCAGGCTCAGTGGCCATGGCTCACGGGCCCAGCTGCTCTGCGGCATGTGGGATCTTCCCAGACCGGGGCACGAACCCGTGTCCCCTGAATCGGCAGGCGGATTCTCAACCACTGCGCCACCAGGGAAGCCCTTTTTTTTTTTTTTGAGGTACGCGAGCCTCTCACTGTTGTGGCCTCTCTCTTCGCGGAGCACAGGCTTCAGACGTGCAGGCCCAGCGACCATGGCTCACGGGCCCAGACGCTCCGCGGCACGTGGGACCCTCCCGGACCGGGGCACGAACCTGCGTCCCCTGCATCAGCAGGTGGGCTCGCAACCACTGTGCCACCAGGGAAGCCCTATCTTGTTGTTTTGAGTTACTGAGTTTGGGGTAATTTGTTACAGCAGCAGTAGGGACCTGATACCCGAGGCTCGGCCAGAAAGGGTGCGGGGTCGGTCAGCGACCTCTGCCCCGGCCGCGGGATGGGCAGGAGAGGGTGGTTTGCTGTCATCCGTCAGAGGCTTTCTTTGAAGCGTGCATTCCCGTGGCCTTAAGGACATTCACAAGGTCAGGCCAACGTCAGCGTCCGTCTCCAGAACTTTCCCGCTTTACCAAACCAAACCTCGGCCCCTGTAAGCCCCCCACCCCCCTTCCCACGCCAGGGGAAGTGGTTCCCCGTGATCGCCCTCAGGATGATCGCTTGCAAACTTGCCTGCGGGGCCCAAGGCGCCTGCATTTGTAAACCTGCCCACATGGGTCCTCCAACCGCCCCTCGGAAAGGCCAAGCCGGCCACCGTCACCTCGGCCGGGCAAACAGCCAGGCCACTTCCCCGACGCTCCATCAGTCCTTTAAACCATTGCCAACTTGCATGTACACATCTCTGGTTATTCCAAAAATCAGGATCTAAAGGACACGGAGGGGGGGCTAGGAATCTGGAAGACGGATCCAGGAGGCGTCCTGGCCGACTTCAGGCCGAGAAGGCGGCAGAGGGGGAGCAGGGGAGAGGGCTCTGTAGTCCACTGTCTCTGGCACGGAGGGTGGAGAAGCCAGCCTGGCCTCCCAAAGAGCCCTCCGTCCCTGAGGGGCAGCCAAGGGGGCTGGAGGGAGGGAGAGATGGAGGGGCAGGGCAGCCGGGCGGCAGGGCTGGGCTGGCCCAAGGGAGCCGAGCCATCCGAAGATGGGGCTGCCCCTGGAGGGGCGGCGGGGCGAAGCTAGACACGCGTTCCATCCCTAATGTATCCACATCCACCCTTCATCCCTTTTCCTCTTTCATCCATTTAGCAAATATTTCCTGAGTTCCCGCCCTGCACCAGGCCCATGTCCGGCACAGCTCCTGCCCTGGCCGAGTTCACGGCCAGTCGGGGAGCAGACAAAAGCCAAGAAAACACCCCGTTAGAGGTGGAAAGTCACAAACACCCCGTCAGAAACCGCAGGCTGTGTGAGCAGAGCACACAGCGGCTGGGCGCTCCTGCTAGGAAAATGGCGGCCTCATCCGGCTTTTGTCTTAGAGGGGGAAAAAAATCATCATCTCATAATTACAACGACTCAAAACCACCACCCCTGCCCCAAAGGAAAACCATTAACTGTTGGGCCAATGAACCACTTAAAAATAACAAGCACTGCTTGGAGAACCAGAGGCAACTGCACGAAAATGGCCCTGATGACAGGACCGGCCTCCCCGAGACACCTCGCCCCGCCAGAGAGGGTCCAACCAGGAGACGCCAGGGGCAGGGAGACAGCGTGTGTCGCAGCACCCGGGCCCCCCTCCCCCGACTTATTCGGCTGTGGTGAGATACCCACGGCGTAAAATTGACCCCCTTAACAATTTTTAAGTGTCCAGTTCAGGGGCATTAAGCCCATTCACATGGTTGTGCAAACGTCACCACCGTCCGTCTCCAGAGCTCACTTCACCTTCCCAAGCTGAGACTCTGTCCCTATGAAACGCGGAATCCCCGCCCCCTCCCCCAGCCCCCGGCCCCCGCCCTTCACTTTCTGTCTCTGTGACCCTGATTCCCCCAGGGACCTCGTAGAAATGGAACCACACAGTGTCTGTCCTTTTGTGTCTGGCTTATTGCGCTGAGCACCATGTCCTCAAGGTTCGTCCCATGATGCAGTACGTGTCAGAGTTTGATTCCTTTTTAAGGCTGTGTGAATGAACGGCACTTTGCTTAACTATTCATCCATTTATGGACACTTGGGTTCCTTCCATGTTTTGGCTACTGTGAACAATGCTGCTTTGCGTATGGGTGTACAAACGTCTCTTTGAGACCCTGTTTTCAATTCTTTTAGCTGTAGACCCAGGAGCGGAATTGCTGGGTCATATTGTAATTCTACATTTAACTTTCAGAGCAACCGCCACACTGTTTCCCGCAGCGGCTGCTCTGCTTTGCATGCTCACCAACGGTGCACAAGGGCTCCAGTTTCTCCACGTCCTCGCCGACACTTACATTTTCTGTTTTTCCGGCAGTGGCCATCCTAATGGGAGTGAGGTGGTAGCACGCACCTGGTTTTAATCCTGGCTCCTGGCTGTGTCCCAGCCCATCCGTGTGACTTGGGGCACCCGAGTGACCTCTCAAAGCAAGACTGGAACTTTCCCTTCTCTTCCCGGGCACCACATCTCTCAACCCCCCTTGCAGTCAGAGCAGCCGCATGCCTGGGTTGTGGCCCATGAGACGTAGCAGAGGTGACGGAAGCTGCCTCTGGGCCTGGCCCATAAGACCCTTCAAGAGTGCTCCCCCCACCCCCAGGCTTGTGGCCGGCCGGGCAGATCCAGGGATTCCAAGGCCTTGGGGGATGGTGGGACCCCACGATGGAAGGAGCTCAGGTCCCTGAATCACCATTTGTAGACAGGCTGCCAAACACCTACCTGGACTTTATGTGAGCAAGTAATGAACTCTGATTTTAAGTCAGTGTCATTTGTTGGAGGTTTATTTGTCACAGCAGCTAGCATTATGTGTCCTAACTAATACACAGGCTACTGACAGAATCTATTTCATGGGGTTGCTGTGAGGATTCAATGAGCTAATCCATCCACAGCCCTTCACTTAGTACATTCAAAGCACTGGATAAATGCTGGCTCTTATGATAATAGTGGGTGGCCCTTCCTTTACTTCCCTCCACAGCACTCACACATTTTTAATTAGGAATGTTTCTTATGGACAATAAACCCTTGGATATTTGGGTTCTTTAGGCTGTAGAAAACTCAATTCAAATCGACTTAAGCAAAAAAAGGAATTGCTATTTCACTTAAGTAAAAAAAAAATTCAGGTCCAGCTTCAGGCATGGGTTGATCCAGGAGTTCTTATGATGTCATCAAGACCCAGTCTCTTTCCATCTCTCAGTTCTGATGCTTTCTATGTTGGCATTTTTCACAGCCCCACCTTGATGGTTGCTGTGGATCCAGGCCTCAGTCAGGTCACATGATCATCCCTAAACCCGTCATGTGGCCAAAGCAGGGTCTGGCTTGTCCCAGGTGCCTGGTGCCCAGCACAGGGCCCTAACTCGTCTGAGACTCATTTTCCTCCTCTGCATAGTGGGGGTGGTGATGATAATACCCTCCCCACATGGTTACAAGGGTGCCTGAGGTCTGGCACACCAGGATACTGAGTCAACCCTCACTCCCTGCCTCCTCTGCTCTGGCCTTGTGGGGCTTTCTCCTTTAATGCCTCATTCCAAGGAATGGCTTCGGCACCAATAACATTCCCCAGTACACAGTAGGTTCTTGATAAATGCATGTCAAAGCGATGTCTGTGGTGTGCATGGTTCCAGAGCTCAGTGTGGGAAACCAGGGTCAGAAGGGCTGAGAGGGAGGAGGGATCCTCTTCAAATAAGAATGGACTATCTGGGCTTCCCTGGTGGCGCAGCGGTTGAGAGTCCGCCTGCCGATGCAGGGGACACGGGTTCGTGCCCCGGTCCGGGAGGATCCCACGTGCCGCAGAGCGGCTGGGCCCGTGAGCCATGGCCGCTGAGCCTGCGTGTCCGGAGCCTGTGCTCTGCAACGGGAGAGGCCACAACAGTGAGAGGCCCGCGTACCGCAAAATAAATAAATAAATAAATAAATAAAGAATGGACTTTCTAATTCTTAGAGATGCCCAGAATTATACTTTGGGCTGCCTCTAGGGGTAGTGACCTCCCCGTCAGTGGGAGCATTCAAGCAGAGACCAACATCACCTCCAATGTCCTTCTCACGACTGTGTCTCTGCACCTCCACAGATGGGCAGGGTGGGTGCTAGGCGCTCTGGCCCAGACCAGGTGTGTTGTCTGGCTGGCCTGTGCCAGACCCCCAAGTGAGCCTCATCCCTGCCTGGTGCCCCAGGCCCGCATGGGACAGACGTATCCATATCTGTGCCCAGACATCCGTATCAGGGCTGAGAGAGAAGACTGGGCCCGCCGACCCGGCCTGGGTCCCAGGGTGGTGACTGCTGGCTGCAGTGGGCTGAGCCTGGGCCGTCTTGGACAAAGACTGCTTGAAAATCCTTTGTGCAAATACCCCAGGGAAAAGCCCTTTGAACATCTTCCCCGAAACCCCTCTGTCTGCTGATGCCTCCCCTCTCTCCGCCCCATCTGTGTAAATGTCTCTGGGCTTCTGTCTCTCTGTTCCCGAGACCCTGTCTGTATGTCTGACTCACGAGCCCTCCCTCTGCTCCTGCTGCTGGGAGGAGGGGCCAGTCAAGGGCCCGCGGGGGCAGAGCCCACAGCTGAGGTGTTGCGGGGTCTTTGGCCCTGCTCCCCTTGATTTCCCGTCTTTGAAGCTGTGTCTGTGTGGGGAGGGCCTTGGCCTGGGGGTGGTGGGGGTCTTCCCACTCTATGCCCAGAGCTGCCAAGGACCCCTCTTCCCACGTCCGGGAGCAGGTGCAGTGGGGAGGGTCCAAGAAACCACTCAGTGTCTGCACCTGACCTGAGGGCTCATGAAGCCTCAGGGGTCTCCAGTCACCCTCCCCTCCCCCTCTCAGCCGCGCCTACGTTCAGCTGTCTTTGCTGTGCCGTCCACACTGACCCCGGTAACCCCATCCCCGCTGCAAACTGGGCCTCATGCTGCTGGTGGACAAGTGACCAGAGCACAGCTCGGAGAGAGGAAGCGACTGGCTCTCCACCTACTGCCCTGTGCCTCCTCCCGCGGGGCCCCTTCCCGAGGCTCTGCACCTGGGCGACCCCCCGCTGGGCCTCAGTGGCCTCACCTGTGAAATGGGATCGCGGCGCGGGCCGGGGAGGGGCGGTGCCGCGTGCCGCCGGCAGGGGGCGCCCGCCGCCGCACCGGAGGCCCCGCACGGGGATCGCAGTGAATTTGCTTCTTTTCATCCCCCGTGCGCGTCCAGCTGCTCCTGTCAACACCTTCTTGCAGCATGTAATTCATCGCCCGGCTGACAGCTGGAGCCGCCCGGCGGCGCTGCGCACCTGGGGCTTGGCCTGGGAGTGAGGGGCCTGCGGGGAGACGGGTGCAGGGTGTCCACCTGGGCCAGAAGGTACCAGGGCTGGGCCCAGGACGGGGCCTTTCTCCATCCCTCCCCACCCCACCCCGCCTCCTCTCTCCTGGGGTGCCCCAGGGGGAGGGTACAGTTCCATCTGCCAAGCCCACCCCCAATTCCCTCCGCCTGGATTTCTCACCTAGCTTGATTTTATTCCATTTGGCACTCCCCTCTGGAACCCACCCAGGCAGGACCCCAGCAAATGAACAGAAATGTACACTCCAACAGGGCAGGGGAGTGGGCGAGGGGCGAGGCATGGCCACAGTCCTCCCCCCGGGCCGGGGTCAGCTGGCTGGGTGCCCTCGCTCCAGCCTCGCCAGGCCCAGCCTCAGTTTCCTTGACTGTGAAACAGGGAGGTTGTTAGCATCTGCTTCGGGGAGCTCACGCAGGTGTAGCTCGGTCAGGTGCTGGCACCTGGAGGCGGCCCAGGAAGGGGGCTGCTGTGGTGCCCCACCCACCGGCTCTTCTGGTCCACGGCCAGGCAGATTCCTTGAACTGCCGACCTCAGAGCTCAGAGGAAGCCAGCAGGAGGTTTGAGGGGATGGGTGTGGACCTGAGCTTTGCTGCAAGATGCTGTGTGCCTTCGGGCAAGTCACATGCCCTCTCTGGGCCCCAGGAAAGGAGCAGGTAGGGAGAGATGAGGTCTGGGGCTCCTGACACTGAGATCTCAGTTTTCCTGCTTGGCTTTGGCAAAGCTGCCTTCCTTCCCGGGGTTGGGGGGGCAAGACTGAGACCCAGGGGAGAAGGAGAGAACAAAAGCAAACGTACTTTAATGCACACCCAGAAGGGGTATTCCCCTCCCCAGCCCTCTCCTGGATTCCTCCAGAGCGGATGCAGTCACACGGAAGTGGACGGGGCACTCCTTTGTCCCTCTGGGTGCTGGGGGTCGGCCTCCCATGAGGACACACGTGAGACGCAGCACTGACAGCCCACACAGACGTATGCTCGCTTGACAGACAAGGAAGCCGACAGTGGGGAGACAGACGTGCCCAGCTGCCCCCGTGGGCAAGGCAGTGACCAGGGTGGCCGCAGAACAGACCCCAGCCTTCCAGGCCACCTTCCCACGTGCTGTCGCCCCGAAGGCAAGAGTGACCTTGCTGCCTCGGAGTGCCCCTGCCCCCGCTGTGATTTATGACGGTTTCAACGGTGTTTGTGTCTTCTTGGAAAGCAATTTGGGGATGGGAGCTTTGATTGTGGAATCCGGAGTCTGGGAACCTCGCCGTGGAGCGTGATCCAAAAACCACACATCCTTTCGAGCACAAAGATGTTCGGTGTAGTGTTTACAACCGCGAAGAATTGCGCCCACAGAGGAGTCCAAGGAGGCCCTGGGGACAGACGTTCCGTGAGCTGGGAACAGCCCCAGGGAAACGCTAGTCCTGGGAGTGAGAGGGGCAGGGTGCAACCCCAGTCTGCACGGGGAGCTCGGCACGTGGAAGCCCCCCGCACAGACCGTGCAGGTGCAGGCGGGGCGGGGAGGAGCCCGTCCCCAGGGCTGCGGAGCGGGCCTGCTCTCCTCCTTTGCTCTGTCAGCGCGTGCTGTGTTGATCATAGGAGAAACCAACATCATTTTAACAGCAAATTATTTAAAGCCCCATTTGTATACTGAAGTATTTATGAGTGAAATGATATGGTGTCTGGGATTTGTTTTAAAACTCACTCCAGATGTACTCGTGCATTACTTGTGCAGTTAACAAGGAAGTTTAATAAGAACCCACCATGTGTGTTTGGGAGCGCCCGCACAGGCCCCGGCAGGGCTGGGGGCAGAATCCGCAGCTGGTGTTTCTCGGTCCTGAGCTGGGTTTGCATTGGTCAAGGGGCCCGACCTTCTAGGCGACAGTCTTTCTCCCGCAGAGTCTGTGTGATGGGATTGGGACATAGTCCTGCTGCAGACGTGGGAAGGGGGGCTGGAGTGAGGGGTTCCGGGGCACAGGGTCCTGGCCTTGCAGGGCTGGGGGCAAGGACCTGTCTTGGCTGCATCAGGACCGAGTGGGGGCTCTGGGACCTGGAAATCCTGGCACTGGGGACGGAAGGGGAAGTAGAAGCCTGAACTGGGGAAAGGATTCCCGTCCTGGCTGCAGCCCCAGGATGGCCCTGGGCCAGGAGGGCGGGGGCGGGGGCGGGCTCACTCCCACGGGAACCCCCAGGCTTGTTTATGCTCCTGGGGGCCCCTGGGGATGCCCTTCTTCTAGAAGCTCGCAGCCTGGCTGATGGCAGCGCTGGGTTTCGGGAATCAACCTGCCTATCTCAGTGGGAGGGGTTCCCTGCTGAGCAGGGACAGCCTACGCGTGTGCGCGTGTGCGTGTGCGTGTGCGCGTGTGCGTGTGCGTGTGTGTGTGTCGTCCGCATAGCCAGGGCCAGCGAGGCTCCACCTGCGGAAACCAAGTCTCGGGGGCCTTGGCGTCCCCTTGCCTTCTGCCAGAGTCCGGGCCTGGGGTCCGGAGACACGAGCACTGCCCGGTCCTTCCCAGCGGCCTCCACGGGGCCGGGCCGGCTGTCGTCCAGTTATCTGGGGCTCTGCCGAGCGCCGGGACCGGCCCAGGACCCAGCTGGTCAGGGGGCTCACCCAGGGGGGAGCGCCTGGGTGGAGGGTGGGGCTCTGGGACGTGCCTCTGGGCCCCAACTTCTAGCCCGGCCATGTCTCGCTGTGTGGCCCTGGGCAGGGTGGGTTGCCTCTCTGGGCCTCGGTTCCCACCTCCCAGCCCCCCTGTAGGGGTCCAGGGGGTCCCCAGGACCCTGCAGCCACGCTGTGAGGGTGCCCAGCAGCCACCTGGAGGCATCCGGGCCAAGAGGCCAGACGGTCAGGTGGTAGCAGGCCGGGGCCCCAGAAATGTGAGGGAAGATGCCTCCAGACGGCTGGGGCCCCAGCGCCGAGTCACCCCAGCTTTCGAGGCTTCGAGCTCTGGTCCTGACACCGGAGCGGAGACGGGCCATCCGCTCTGCGCCCCGTCCGTATTCCTGACCCACAGAGTTCGTCAGCCTGATGACGCTGCTGTTGGTTTAAGTTTGGGGACCTTGACCTGCAGCTGTAGAGCCTCTGCTGGACTATTTTCTCTGTGTTTCTACCACTTACAATTACGTGTTTATTCAAGGTTGCTAGATTCTCTGTGTGTCTGTCCCTGTTGACTGCTTGCTCTGGGGACAGGGCCCGTCTACCCTGTGGGTGACCACCGCCCAGTACCTACCATGCTCCCTGGTATACAGTAGGTGCTCAATACATTCTTTTCACATGAATATAGCCAAAGGCCTGACTGCAAAATACGCGTGTGCTTCCTCTCACCCCGCTGCGTAGTTTTTGGTCTCTGGTTTGAAGCCCCCCAAAGCCGAGTCTGGTAACAGGAGCTGAAAGGATTCCTGAGAGGTCCCGGCGGGGGATGGGGGCCTGACAGGAGGCTCCTGGAGACCCTGGTGTGGGAGGCAGGACAGGGCAGCCCAGAGCAGCCGCAGGAGCTCAGGATAGCACTGCCCTGGGGCGAGCTCCAGTGCCCAGCCCCGTGCTCTGGGCTCAGGATGTAACGACAGGTGAACCAGTGGCTTTGGCTGGAAAAGGGTCCGGCCCCAGTCCCACGGGCACCCACTGGGGCTGACGTCACTCCTCCCACGTCTGATGAGGAGCTCCGGGGAGGGGGCTGGAGGCCGGGGCGCCAGTGGACACGGGTTCACCCTGTCCATCTTGCAGAGGGGAGCAAAGCTGAGGCGGGGACCAGCTCTGAGAGGCCGGGCAGGGTGGCCAGAAAGCCAAGCGTAGTCAGGGAAGGCTCCGCAGGAGGCGTGGGCTTGGGGCCGAGGGCACGGCCTGGCAGGACAGGCTCGGGAGTGGGGGGCCCCCAGGGAGCCCTGTCTGCCCTCCATCCCTGGGGGGACCAGCTGAGTCTCTGAGCTCCCCCTGGGGGTTCCGGGCTCCACCTCCTGCCCCCTCCCCACCCGCCCTCGGCCACAGTATTGCCCTGTGAGCCCAGCCCGGGAAGAGTGCCGCGCTGGCCTAACCCCCAGTGCCAGGCGGGCCTGATCCCCCGAATCCTCTTTTAATTATTTTGTTCTGGCGGAGGCGGCTGCCTCCCGTCTGCCCACAGCCCCTGCGGACGGCCCGCCCTGGAAGGCAATAAGCCGCTTCCCCCCATGGAGACCCCACGTCCTGCCCAGAGGAAGGCTGTCAACGAGGCCATGCCAGGGGGCAGCGCTCGGCCTGGCCAGGACAGTGCGTAAATGCCAGGCCACGCGGGGGCCAAAGCTGACCCTGGCCGGCCCTGGTGCGGTAAGCGCGGTCAGAGCTGGGAGGGAGACACCCCCGGCCCCCCGCGCTGCAGGCAAACCAGTGGGAGGCGGCCGGCTGAGCAGACGCCCCCACGGAGGCGGAACTCGAGGTGTGGGTCTCCGTTAGCACTCTGGCCGGCGAGCCCGGAGCCCAGCGTGAACCGCGGAGCTCTCCGCAGCCTCTCTCTCCCCGGGAAACGCCGTTGAGGCAGATTCGTCCCAATGCTTTGGGGGCCCAGCCCAGCCCAGCCCCCCGGGAAGGAGAGAGATTGGCCGGGGCAGCACGTGGTCACCTGGGAGTCACCTCGCTCTCCTTTCCCGAGGGCGGCGTGACCTCCCACCTCTGTGGGGGGAGAGTTCCTCGCCCCCCAGCCTCTGCCCCACCCCCATGTCTGCCCCCAGCCCCTCCGCAGCCCCCAGCCCAGCAGGGCTCCCCGGGGCGGGACACCCTTCCTCACATGCTCCATGCTCGCCTCCTGGCTTCTCTCCGCAGCCTCCTCCCCTCTGGTCCCCGCGGCAGCAGCAATCGCTCAGCCCTGTTGGGGGGTCCTGCCCGTGGTGGCGCGAGGTCACGGGGCGGAGGTGGCAGCCCCTCGGGGCAGCAGTGCCTCCTGGCGCCCAGGTGAAGGCAGCGGCTCGCTCCGTGTTGCCCCTCCCTGCAAGCGCCCCGTGGTGAGGAGTGATGGGTGCGGACGCGTCCCGGCCGACTGTCCGGTCCTGACCCGGTCAGGCGGGCCCTCCCGCTCCGGGGCCGGGGCCCAGCTACCACCCCCAGGGAGGCACCCGGCTTCCTCTCGATGATCTCGGTGCTCCTGCTGGGCTCTCCCCCAACATCCTGCACCCTCAGAGTTGGGTGGCCCTCCTTTTCCTCCCCAGTGAGGATTTGTCACTTCGGGGTCCTGGCTGCCTGGCTGTCGGGCCCTAAGACCCCTCCCTGCTTTTCTCAGGGGCTTGTGCACATCGGGGTCTTGGGGCCCCGTGCTCATATCTCAGGGTTCCAGGCTGGGAACCCTGTCCCATAGCATAAGGTCACGTAGCACATGACGTATGAAATATAATACAGACCTAATCATTGAATAGGGAAGGTATAATACAGGCGAGGGGCAGTGGAGGGTTAGTGTTTAATGGGGGGCAGAGTCTCAGTTTGGGAAGACGGAACGTTCTGGAGATGACGGTGGTGATGGTTACACGACAGCTGCATGTACTTAAGGGCCCTGAACTGCACACCTGCAAACGGTGAGGAGGGTACATTTTAGGTTACGTGTTTTTACCACAGTAGGAAACACACAAGTGTGGTACAGACTCTCTTGGTCCCGACACCGTGACCCGCCGCAGGTGAACACCACGAGGGGGGAGGCAGGAGCGGGGTCCCGGCGCCCCGACAGGTGGGAGGCGTGCGCGCTGACCCCGCCTGGCACTTCGGGTGCAGGAATGGCTCCCAGGGGCAGCGGGCTGGGCCTGCGGGAGGAGCAACCCAGAGGGAGGCCTCGGGCGGCCGGAGCGGGTACTGGCGTCCGGGGCAGGGGCAGCCCGGGCGAAGGCAGGAGGCCGGAGCCAGAGGGGGTGTCCAGGGAACCGGGCGGGTGGCCCTGGCTGGAGAGGCCCCTGCGATCCCCGAGGCGGGGGAGCCACACCCTTTCTCTGGAGACACCCCCTCGGTGAGAAGGCCCCAGGAGGGTCAAGCCTCATTTGTTAATAAGAGAGGGAGGGAAGGACACGGGCTTGCCATATTTCCCATTATTATTCAAATGGATTGAATTTTTTAATCCTATAATAAAGTGACAATTTCCATGTTCCCAGGCGATTCATTTCCGCAAGGTGACCAGGGTCGTGTCCCGCTCTGGGGGATCGGCGCGCCGCGATTCAGTCAAATACGTAAGCTGCGTTTTCACGGGCACGTGTCTTGGGCTCCCACTGGCCCTGCCCGCAGAGTTGGGGTGGGGGTGGGGGAGGTGCGCCCCTGTGACCCGAGCCGTCAGCCCCTCTCCTGGGTCAGCTTCCTCAGTCATCCCGGGAGCCCCCTCCCAGCAGGCTGCAGGCTGCAGGCTCCCTCCCCGAAACCGACTCCAATCTCAGCACCGGCTGCGTGACCTCAGGCAGGTCCCGGACCTCTGGGCCTCGGTTTCCCCGTCTCTGTGCAGGGCCTCCCTCCCAGGGTGGGTGAAAATTTAATGAGGAAAACATGTGAATCATCAAATGCTCCATTTTGATTGTTCCGCTGATCGTTACTCCTAATAATGGCTTGTTGCTATTACCTGGGCCCTGCGTGGGGAGTGGTTTCCTTTGGGGCTGGGTCTCCGGGGGTTCCCACCCCTTCTGGCCCTTCCTGAGGCCCAGGTCAGTGTGACTCCCACCGTCCAGCCCTGACGGGGGATCGGGTCCCTGGCGCGAAGCTGGGGCCCTCTCCCCGGCTGGGGCCACTTGGGGGCTCCGGACCCTCCCCAGATGGGCGGACATTTCCGGAGCGCCCGCCATGGGCCTGGGGGGCGCGTCTCTTCCCGTTACCAGAAATCGATCTGGACCCGCGCCCAGGTGTGGTTACAGCAATACTCACTTCGTGGCTCTGTTTTATTAATAGTTCTGATTCTCAGCCTTTATGCTCGTTATCACGTGGAAGCCCCACCCCCATGCGGCGAGGCAGGCATCTTACAGGGAGGCCCCAGGTCAGCAGTTGGAGGGGTCAGGATGGAGGCCCTGCCGTCCGGCTCTAGCCACGCCTCCCCCTGCCCCGGTTCCCTGCGAGCCCTCCCTTGCAGCCTCCGCAGGACCCCGGCAGAGCGAGACCCAGAAACGTGCTGTTCCAGGGGGGCTGGGGCTCATCACCCCCCTGCAAATGCCGCATCCGGGGACGGAGCGCCCTCTCTCCCCTCAGCCGGACAGAGGCCCTGGATCCCCGCGTGCTGCGTGGAGCAGAGCCCCGTTCGCGAGGCTGCCCTCTGAGGGTCCGCCCGGCTCCAGCTGTCCGGTACCCTGCACCACCCAGGGCAGACCCCCGTGGATGAGAAATAAGCCACTGGGGTGTCAGGACCCGGGACTCAAGTGTGTAAACGACCCCCGGTATATGATGTACCACGCGGTCGCGTCCTGGCGCGGCGCTCCGTGACTGTGCCGGCTAAGGGGCAGTGAGGCCCCAGGTCACAGGTGACTGTAGGGCAGCCCCAGGGCTCAGCGCACGCAGAGCCTGCAACGGGCTGGGGGGCCTTTGCGGAAGCAGCCGACCATATCCTGGGCTGTGGCAGGGAGGCTGGCGTCCCAAGGAGAGTGAAGGTCTCGAGGAGGGTCCCACAGGGTCGGCCCTCAATCCCTGGGGAACGAGGGTCCTCCAGCCCCGAGCTGCCCCCATCTCTCTTCCACCTCCTCCCTGGGGTGGGGTGTTGGGGACGGAATTTGAGGACGGGCCTGCCCCACCCCCACCCGCCCCAGCATCCTGGGTGGCGGCCCACAGTGGAAATCACAGGACCTAGAGGTGGGCCAGCCTGGGCTCCCCGGCAGCCCACTCACCAGGCCCCTGCCCCCAGCCATAGCTTGGGCTGTGCCCTGGGGGCGGCAATATGGCACAGGGGGCCCAGAGCGGCCCTGGGGGCTCACCGCTGACCCCATGAGGGGCTGGAAGCTCAGGGAAGGTCAGATCCCGGTGAGGTCCCTTAGGTGGTGATGCGTGAGCCTCATGGGCCAGGGACACGCTTGGGGCTGGGGGTGGGGCTACAGGGTCCCTGGGGTGGACTCAGGGCCTGGTGGGTGAGGCCCAGACCACAGAGAGGGGGCCCCACCCTCTGGGAACCCCTCTCCCCCCTCCCCGCCCCTGGAATTCACCCTGCAGGTGGGATAACACAGGAGGAGTGAGGCTGCCTGGGGCTCACCTGGACCATTTGTCTAAGCGAGGAACGCACCTCGGGCTGGCTTTCCTCTACGGGCGGAGGAGGGCCAGGTCCCGGGCCGGAGCCGCATCCGTGGGCCACAGCTGCAGCCTGTCACCTTCCTGGGCGCCCCTCACCTGGCCGGTCACCCGGCTCTCACCACCTAGTCAACTCGGAAATGGTCCTCGAGCCGCCAGGCCCGCCGCGTGGGCTGCATGTCCCCCAAAGACCCTCCTTCGTCAGTGTGAAGCTGCCCGGACGCTAGTGGTTAAAGCAGCGGCCAGAGGGGCACCTATGGGCTTCAGGGATGGTGGAGGGGCCATGGGGGCGCTGCCTGGCACAGCAGACCCCTGGCCCCACCCAGAGCCCCCCTGAACTCCAGACTCTTCTAAGCAACGCCCCCTGATGTCCTGGCTCAGAGAACCCCCGTCGGGGGAGGATGGATGTGCAGAAAATGCCCCACCGGCCTGATGTCCCCGGGGCTTGGTCCAGGGAGGTCCCTTCCTCCCTGAATGGTGGGCATGGGTGTGGCGTGAGGGTGCAGGTGGAGCGCGACATCCCCTGACTTGAGGGGCCTCGCGGGGTCCCTGGGCCCTCATTCCAAGAGCCGGGGAGTTACTGCTGCAGGGCTTGCCCTGGGGAGACACAGTCAGATTTGTGCACAGGAAGTTCCCTCCGGCCACTGGGGACGGATTCGGGGGGACTGCAGGGGCGTCAAGGCAGTTGGTGGAGGTGGACTTGAGGGGCTCGAGAGGGAAGCCAGGGGCCACCAGGCTGCAGGATTAGGCGACTGGGCGGTCAGTGCGGGCCGCGGAGGGTGGAGCAGGTCTGCAGGGCCCATGCCCCCTGTCCAACCTGGAGACGCGGCCCTCCTGGGCCACGAGGCCACCCGCCCCGCCCCGCCCACAGGGCAGGTAACACTGTCCACTGAGCTCTCCTGATCCCTTTATCTTGCGCTTTAATAAATAATTGACCTGAATTATTCACATGGAAATGTCAACGTTATTAAAAATTAACCAACTTAAACGAGTCCATGGTCAACAGCTGGGGTGCTCTTCTGAGGTGAGGAGCCACGGACAGAGCAGGCACAGGGCAGGTGAGCCGGGCGGGGGCAGGTGGCGCTGGGCAGGCACCCTCTAGGCAGCCCCAGGGCCAGCTGGCAGCCAGGCGGCTTGTATGCCCCGTCCCTCGCAGGCTGAGCGGCCTTGGGAGAATGCCTGTGCCTCTCTGGGCCTTTGCTATGGTGGGATGATCCCAGCTGGCTCCGAGGACTGCAGGGGGGGAGCAGAGGCGGGGAACCAACGTGTGATGGGAGCCCCGGGCTCCGCTTCCCGTCTGGAAGGTGGGGGCGCACTCCCTGGCCGGCTGGGCCTCGGGGGAGGAGCTCCCAGGGTGGGTGGGCTCTCCTGGCCACAGGCGGGCGTCCAGCTGCAGGGCCTGGATGCAGAGGGTGGATGAGGGAGCAGCGAGTCAGCACATGGGGCATGTCCCCCCGTTGGGCGTTACCTATTTTCATCAAAGGATGTGGGTGAACTTTGGGATACTGGGCTTTGGGGAAAGGGTCCAGTCACGTAAACGAGGTGTCTTTTACAAACGTCGTCTTCAGTAAACAGGTGCGGCTGCAGACGGTTTGTGGCTGGCGTGGTGCCTGTGGACTGGGTGGCCGCAGGGGCAGCGCAGAGAGCCCGGCTGGGAAGTCACACCCACTGCTGCTGCCCCAACACCATCCCCACCCTTAAGCCCCAACAGTCCTAGGCCTCAGTGCCACTGTCCCCAAATCACAAGCGGGGAGGCTCAGAGAACAGAAATGACAGGTTGCCCTGCAAGGGGGCACAGAGCCAGGGTTTGCACCTGGGGTTCCACCCCCTCCCCCTGCTCCACCCTGGGCCCAGCAAGATATAGCTGTTGAGGGGCCGGTGACCACATCGGAGCTCCCTGGAGGCAGGCTGGGGCAATCCGAAACACAATCCCAGCAGGCTTACTGTGGAAATCAACATGCTGATTCTAAAATTCAGGCACTGGGACTTCCCTGGAGGCGCAGTGGTTAAGAATCCGCCTGCCAACGCAGGGACACAGGTTCAATCCCACAGGTCCAGGAAGATCCCACACGCCTTGGAGCAACTAAGCCCATGCGCCACAACCACTGAGCCTGCCCTCTAGAGCCCATGAGCCACAACTACTGAGCCCGTGAGCCACAACTATGGAAGCCCGCGCGCCTAGAGCCCGTGCTCCACAATGAGAGGAGCCACCGCAATGAGAAGCCCGCGCACCTCAAGGAAGATTAGCCCCCGCTCGCCGCAACTAGAGAAAGCCCGCACACACCAGCGAAGACCCAACGCGGCCAAAAAAAATTAATTAATTAATTATTTTTGAAAAAGAAGAAGAAGGTTGACGTGGCCAGTGGGGGTGAGGATGTGGAAGAAATGGAGTTTTGTACACTTTGCTGGCAGGAGTGGAAAATGGTACAGCTGCTTTGGAAAACAGTCTGGCAGGTCCTAAAATGTTAAATATGTGTCCTTCTTACAACCCAACCATTCCACTCCTAGGTATTTACGTACGAGAATGAAAAGCATACGTCCACACACAGACCTGTACACAAATGTTCGTAACAACTTGGTGACAGCCAAAAACTGCGTTCATCCACAGGGAGTGGGTACATCCACTCCCTGCATCCACGTCCCTGCGGTACATCCATTCAGTGGAATACTTCTGAGCCACCGAGAGGAATGACTGATGCAATAGCGCACGGGTGGGCCTCAAAATTATTATCTTGAGTGAAGTAAACCAGACCAAAAAAGGTACATGCTGCCCGATTCTGTTTATAAGAAGCTGTAGAAAATGCAAACTAATCTATAGCGACAGAGCAGGTTAGCGGTCTCCCGACGCTTCGGGGAGAGTCTATGGAGGGTGGGAGGGGTTTACAAGAGACAGGAGGAGCCTTTGGGGTGATGGATGTGGGGGTGGCTTCGCTGGCACACCGGGAGGTACAGGCCGCGTGGACACCCGTCAGTGACGTTGGCAGCGGGCAGGTATGCGGAGGTACTGACTCTCTCCTTCCCCGTCGCACCTGACGGCTTGAGCGTCCACCCATGACTCATTCTGGAACCATCATTTCTATGCTGGCAGCCAAAGGTGAATCCTCTACTTCCATTTCTTTCTACGTTTGTGCCATTCTGTAAGGAGGCGCTTTCCCTGCCCTGCTTATTTCTGAGTGTCGGCGTTGACAGGTGGACTCTACTCGAGCTGCTGTAATCTGTCACCGCTGCGTTCTCTCTGACGCCCCTGCCCGCGGTCGGCACTGGGGCTGACCGCGGGGCCTCGGGTCTGACTTCCTTCCAGCCGGGCGCTCTATTTCAGAGAAGCTTTGTGTACACCGGGGTCTGTTTGGGGGGGTCTTGCGCCTGGGGGTGAGGTGGTGCCCCCTCAGGGCCGGGCTCCCTGATGCCAGAATCCTCCCGGCAGAACCAGCAGGCTGGGAGGTGGGGTGGGGGGCCGGGGCCCAGGGAGAGACGGGACGGATGCTCCGGGGGGGGGGTTGCTGGAGATGTCGTCCTTGCTACGCCTGAAAATGCCATCAGTGAACAAGTTTCCTCCCTCCAGGGAGTCTAGAAGAGGGGTTCCCCCCGCATGTCCCACCTTCTGGAACTGACACAGGATGGCAGGGTCAGGAAGTCGGGGCGGTGACCCGGCTGGGGTTCCCCGACGCATGCAGTGCCCGTGCCCAGTGCCGGGACTTCTGCAGACAGATCACCTCTGATGTCCTTTAGCCCCTACGACAAGCCCACGCGGCAGCATCCTTGTCCCCATTTCACGGATGGGAGCACGGGGCTCGGAGGCGTACAGTGCCCGGGTCAGGGCTGGGCCGCAGTGGCGGGGGAGGGCTGGGGTGAGGGCTGGGGTGCGGGGACCTTGCTCTGTAGCAGGACTGGCCAACAGAAGCATCACAAGAGCCACTGATGCCGTTTTTTTGTTGTTTTTTTTTTTTTGCGGTACGTGGGCCTCTCACTGTTGTGACCTCTCCCGTTGCGGAGCACAGGCTCCGGACGCTCAGGCCCAGCGGCCACGGCTCACGGGCCCAGCCGCTCCGCGGCACGTGGGATCCTCCCGGACCGGGGCACGAACCCGTGTCCCCCGCATCGGCGGGCGGACTCTCGACCACTGCGCCACCAGGGAAGCCCCCACTGATGCCGTTTTAAACTTTCTCGTGGGCGTGTTCAAAAAGCAACAGAGACAGGTGATGTCAGTTTCAAGAATACTCTCTGTTAACTCACGTTCAGGTGTCACCATTTCACAGGTGATCACTATGGAAATCGTTAGTGTGCTGTTTTGTGGGGTTTTCTTCTCAGACTAAGTCCTGGAAGCCCAGCGTGTGTTTTACACGCACGGTGTACCTCGGTGGGGACCGGCCACTTCTCAAGTGCTCAGTGGCCCGCGTGGCCTGGGACCCCCGAGCTGCATGGGGACAGGGGCCCCGTCTTGATGGTGGGGCTGTTTCACGGACCTGCGGTTGTCAAATCTCATCGACCCGTCCGCTGAAAGTGGGAGTGTTCCATCACGTGGGAATTCTACTCCAATACGATTGATTAACTGTAGAATCGAATACAATTGATTGATTTTGATTGATTGCATAGAGAACGGATTCATTTAAAAATCCAGGCCTGCTGTTCAGAGGCGGGTGGCGGCAGTGGGTGTCAGGCGCTGCCGCGGGGCTCCTGCCCGTCGGGGTCGGGAGGAGGATTTAATGAAACCGGGAGCAGCCGTGCCACGCGTGGAGCTGGTGCGGCCTGGGGGGAGGGGCTGCCACGGGCCCGACTTTAGTTAATCAAGTCACTTCCAAAGGATGACCTTGGAGCCCTCCGCTCTCCTGAAGGCCACGTCGAGGCCCCTCACAAAAGGTTGTTCAGGAAAGTCAATGACCCGGCCGGTGTGGGGGAGACTTCCTGGAAGAGGCATCCTGGCCTTGGGAAGGTGAGGGTCCGAGCCCGCGGCCACAGCCGGGAGCGGATGGGAGGCCCAGGGCCCTCTGCCATTTCATTACCCATCACCGTCGGAATCCTGCCTGGAAACCCGGTTATAAACGTGAGGAGAGGATTGTGGGTCAGGGCCAAACACGGGGTCCCCCCAGGGGCCCAAGTTTTCCATCCCTCTGGGGTGCAGTAGCGAGCCTACCCCGGGGAGGGCCCGCTCTCTGGTGGGGGACGGTGGGGAGGCAGGGCCCCCCGCCCCAGTGGAGCCGGGTCAGTGTCCAGAGAGTTAGGGGGGGCCTAGGGCCCCGGGGACCCCGGCTGAGCGGGGCCGAGGGCCAGGCCTGTCCTGAGGCCGCCTGACTTGGCCTCCCCCGCCTCAGAGCCGGGCTTCGGTGTTTTCCGCTGGAGGCTTGGAGCAGAAACACGCGGAGACGCCAGTTGCCATGGTGCCGTCACGGCCCTCCCCACGCGCTCCCCACGTCCGCCTCCTCTGCCCACAGAAAGGTGGGGGCTGAGTCCCTGCCCCCCGAGTGTGGGCTGCACTTGCGACCTGCTTCCAGCGGGGCGAATGCGGCAAAAGAGACGGTGTGTGGATTCTGGGGTCGGGTGGTAGGCGGCACAGCAGCTTCGCCCCGCGCTCTGGGTCACCAGCTCTTGGGGCGGCCAGGAGCCCAAGCAGCCCTGCAGGGCCAGCGAAGTGGGGAACCGGGGCCTCCTTCCAGCAGCCGTGGGGAAGCGCCTCCCGCGAAGGCCTTCAGGTGACACAGCCTCAGCCCACGCCCGACGGCGCTTCGTGGGAGACCCAGGCCAGAGCCGCCCGGCTAAGCTGCTCCCGAACTGCTGGCCCGCAGACACCGTGGGATAATAAGTGTGTGTGATCCAAGCTGCGACGTTTTGGGATAAATGTTCCCCAGCGAACGACGGCTAACGGTGCGTGATTCGCCTCTGCCCGAGCCTCGCCTCGCCTCGTCCACCACCACGTGGGGCTGTTTTAACTCCCTTCCCGAAACCAACACCAGAGAGGGTTTCCAAACGTGTGTGCAAAAACAGAATAAAATACTCAGGAACAAGTTCGACGAGAAAAAGGGGTGCTTTGGGGGGTGATGAAGGCATTCTGAAACCGGTTGTGGCGAAGGCTGCCCGGTTCTGTGAACACGCTAGACCCACCGAGTTGCACGCTGTAAAGGGGTGCATCGCACCCCAGGACAGACGCTGAGCGCCCTGCACGCGTGTGCGCGCCTGTGTGCACGTCTGCCGCCTACTCAGCAGCCTGTGCGGCCGCGTGCCGTCGGCCTTGCTGAGCTCCAGACCTGATCTCAGGGCTCTGTTTCCTCCCCGGGGGATGGGAGGCGAGGGCCACCAGGGCCACCATGGCCATGATGGCGCTCCCCTCCCCCAGCTGCCAGTGGCTCATGGGCGCCCCCTCCCCGGAGCGCTGCCGGCCTGGGCAAGGGGAGATGCGTGGGCATTTACACCCCTCTCCCCGGGGCAGCCTGCATCGTGACTGAGTGATGTGGGTGCCCCAGCCCTGGGCCCCGAGATGGGAACACAGCGCCTGAGGTGGGGTCGCGCTGGAGGCAGCCTCAGCCGGACCACGTCTCTGCCGAGCTCCCGCCACGTCTCATGTGCTTCCGCCACCCCACAGGCCCCTCCTGCGAGCTCTGCCCCAATGCCGGGCTGACCCAAGAAGCCTCTCACCTCGGCTGCCCCAGCCAGGGGCCTCCCTGGCTGGTGGGTGGGGTCACCCCGGCCGTGCACGCGAGCTGGGTTTGGGATCCAGTTTTCCCTCCGCCGCGCGCCGCCGGGGGCAGAGATTCCGGCCAGCCGCCTCTAGTCGATTTCCCCCGGGCCATCCCGGTCTGAGGGACACAGAGAGGGCAAAGGGCAGGGCCTGCCTTGGGGGCGGTGGGTCCAGAGCGGGGCGCCTGGACCAAACCTCAGCTCTCGGGCATGGTTGGAGGTGGCCAGCCGGCATTCTCCCACCCCCACCCGACGCGGGGGTCCGGTTCGGATTAGCCTGAGGACCAGGGCAGGGCTCTGGGGATGCTCCCTCCTGCCTCCGCACCCCAGGCACCACCCCCCCCCGGAAATTCTGACTCTGCCCCAGGGAATATGACAGGCTGGAAGGATGGACACTTCACGGTGTGAACCAGGGGCTGCCGGCACCTCGCCGCCCCCTGCTGCCCCAGGATCTGGGGGGCGGCCTCATAGGAAAGCATGACCTTCCCCTCACGGCCATGACCCCCCCCACGGCCGTGACGCCTCCCCCCGTACAGCCAGCCTCTGCTCAGCCCCACGCCGGCACCGACCCCCAAGCATTACCTCTGAGCCACGTGACGGCCCGCCCAGCTCAGTGTCAGGGCTCCTGTCCAGATGGGGAAACTGAGGCTCTAGAGGGAAGGGACTGTCCAGGCAAGTCAGGGGAGGGGTCAAGGCCTGGGCCTGGCTTGGCTGGACCCCAGGCCCTCGCTCACGCCTGGGACGCCACGTCTGCTTGGTTCCCCTCTACAGCAACCGCCCCCGCTATGGGAGGACACGCCAGAATCGGCAGGACGGCAGAACCAGAGGTCTGTCATGAGACGGGCCTCCCTGGCTGACCTGGGGCGATGCCGCCACCTCTCCACGTGACTCCGAGGCAGCCTTCAGCCACCGTGCCAGTTTCTCCACCCGTAACTCGGGAGAGTGGGGCCAGGGGACCCCTGAGCCCCCCCAGGTCCAAGGAGGTCACAGGAGGAGCTGGGGCTGTGCGGCGCCCGCCAGCCTCCTTGGGGGACCGCGGGGGATGGGGCGAGGCTCCCCCGGAACCGCCCGCTCGCCAGTTGAAGGCCCCGGGCCATCCCGGCCTCCGCCTCGACCTTCTCCCGTGCGAAGCGGAGGCCACGCTACCCGTGCTCTCCCCGGGGGCTCGTGCTCCTGGCTCGCCTGCCCAGTTCCACATTCAGGAGCCACTGGCATCCTTCTCCGCCCGCCCAGGCTCCCAGACACCCCATTTTGGATCCAGAGTTTTCTGGCAGCTCCGAAGGAGGCTCTCCAAGAACGCTAGAAGCAGCACAGAGGAAGGTCGCCCTGGAACCAGCCACCCCAGGGACCTGGGAACCATCCCCTGCTTGGGCCCAGCAAGACCCCTTCTCAGCGCGGTCGACTTTGCCTCTGAATTAATCTGGAGTTTTAAGCACAATTAAAGAGGTAATCAGGGTCGGCGATGCCTTTCAAACACAGTTTAGCACAAAATCCTAATGCAGGAATTACACAAATAGATATTGTCAATATAATGGATTCCCAACAATTGTGGAGAGCCGAGCTGCGCCGGGGCTGTGTGCTGTGTGCGGCTAGGCTAATTCAGCCGCGGAAAAGTGGGGCGCACCGGGCCTGCCGCTCCACATTCATTACCGGGGAGCTTGTAGCATGTTTCGGAGAATTCATTAGGGAAAGAGAACCGTAAAATTTGAGGTTATTTGTAAACCTGACGGGGAAAACATGCATTATAGGGAGGCAGGAAATGTGTCGATTGCAGACGGAGCCGACCTGAGGGGAGAGGAGGGTGCAGCGGCTGGGGTGGAGGCGCTCCCTGAGACGAGGCTGCAGCCTGGGGGTGCCGGCATCCTCCTCTATCTGTGCCGGGGGCCCCTGTGAGAAGCTGGGGGGCTGCAGGGGGCCCAGATGGGGCAGAAGCCCAGAGAGGGCAGGGCCTTGCCCACAGTCACACAGCACAGAGGCAAAGCCAGCAGACCAGGCTCCTCCTGAGGTCTGCGGGGCAAGGGGCAGGGCCTGGGCCCTGTGAGCTCTGATGGACGCCCCACGGCGTGGCGGGCCCCTGGCAGGAAGACGGCCCCCCTGCTGCCCTCTCCTCCCGGCAGCCAGAGGAACCTTGAGCTGAGAAGTCTCCCGGCGCTCTCTCTCCTGGCTCCCCGGCCCCGTGATCGCGCCCCTCCTCTGCGCGGCATCCTTCCTGCCTCCGGTCCTCTTCCCAGGCCGACCCCTGACCCCTCCCGGATCCCAGGCCGACCCCTGACCCCTCCCGGATCCCAGGCCGACCCCTGACCCCGCCCGGATCCCTGTGATTCCCCCCGATGCCACCAGCTTGGCTCTGAACCCTCCTCGTCTCCTCCTCAGCCTCCACACACCCCTGGTGACACCCTCCGTGGTGCCTGCGGGTTTCTCAACTGCGTCGCCTCCAGACCCCAAGCGCCGGGAGGGGCTGTTTATTTGTTCCCCGCTGGGCCCATGAATCAGGGGTCCCGTGCACACAAGCTGAACACCAGGGAGAGAGCTCATTCATGGACGACGTGCCGCGGGCCCCACGAGCATCTTCTCGGGCCCCCCGGTTTATGGATGCTGTGCCTAGACCCGGGTCAGACACGGGGGGTGGGGGGCTCAGGGAACCCCTGGGCGGGCCAGGCAAGCGGCGCTCGTTGTCTCCTGTTTGAACGAGCTGGTGGGTCTGGGGTCTCGGTGGGTGCTGCGCGCTCGGGGCGGTGACCCTGCCGCTCTGTTCGCAGATCAGGAGCCCCACCCCCTCGGAGGCGCGATGACGAGGACTGCTGTGACAAAGTGAGAGCCGTGGCGGGGGGATGGCGGAGAAGAGGGGGGCCCGCCATGTGTGGAACCCAGGAGGCAGGAGCGGGCGCGTCCCCTGGGCCCAGGGGCAGGACGGCGGTGGAGCTGGACGCCAGGCCGAGCTCCCCAGTGGGCCCACACGGGGGCCCCCGTCACAGGGGCAGCAGGGCTCTAGGGGTGCTGCTCCCCTCCAACCTGGGATGGAACAGCCCCAAGGGAGACAGCCAGGGGCTGGAAAGGGGCGGTGGGGTCACAGGGAGTGGGCAGGATGGCGTGGGGTGAGAAAGGGACTCTGGAGGGTCTCTCCCACGGCACCTCCAAGGGGTCCCCTGCGGCAGGAGAGGCCCTCAGACCGCAAGGAAGTGGCCCCTGCTGGCGGGGTGACGAGGGCCTGGGGGCTCCAGGCTGAGGCTGTCAGCATCCACCCTCTCAGGTAGAAACTGCAGCCCTGGGTCTCCTGGCGTCCGCGGTAACCCAAGGCCCTGGGCCCTTTGGGACGGCCGCCGGGGGCGGGGCCCCTGCCCTGCAGGACGCCCTCGAAGCCCCACCTTGTGGGCGCCCCCCATGGGAACAGGCGGGGGCTGAAGCTGCCCTTTCCGGCTGGAGTGCAGAGGTTAATGGACGCACAGGTGTAGGGTGGGCTCGACGCTGAGGGGCTGGGCTGGGAGGAGCCCCCGTCTCTTCCGGCTCGACGGAAGGAGGACAGATCAAAGCTCAGGGGTTTATGAGCCGCGGGGCGGCCGCCGGAACAGACCGCGGGGTGGGGGCGGTTTGAGGCTGGGATCCCAGACTCCCCGCCTTGAGGGGTGCGCGGGGCCGTGGCTGGCGGGTCCCCGGTGAGGGCACCTACTGTGCGCTGGCTGCTTGATGTACTCACAGCAGCCTAGGAGGCGGGGAAACTGAGGCTGGGGCCAGATGACCCGCCCAAGGCCACGCAGCCGGCCGGTGGCCAAGCCAGGAGCAGACCCAGGCCTGAATGACCCCAAGACTCCCCGCGGCCCCGGCTGCTGTGGAGAGGCAGACGGGGCGGGGGGCCGTGGTGGCGACACCCCGGGCTCTCAGGGCTGGAGTCGGCGTGGGCGTGGGGAAGACCCGTCGTGCAATCCCTGCGGGGTGACAGGGAGAGCGGGCCTGGCCTCCTCCAGCCTCGGGGCCACCGGGAGCCCTGGGGCCGCTCTGTGGCGGCGACTGCTTACGCCTCTGCGAGGGGCAGCCTCCCCGTCCCACGCCCGGTGCGTCTCTCTTTCTCTCTGTCTCTCTCTCCCTGGACCCCTCCCCAGACACCTCCACCTCCCAGCACCTCCCGCCTCCCCGCCGCATTTTCCCCACTGGGCGTCGGGCCCCTCTGGGGTCCTGGTCCCGTCCCTCCAGGCCCAGCTGGGTGCCACCCGCGAGCGCGGCAGTGGCTTGACGCTGGGCCGGCAGACGGTCTGGAAGCTCTGCCCCAGGACCAACGAGCTGTGCCCACCCCTCCTGGGCCCTGCCGCCCGCCCTGGTCAGGGAGAGAGGCTGCCAGAGTAAGATCCCCTCAGGGCGCTGGCTGGCCCGGCTCCTCTGCCCGCCTCTGGCTGAGCCCCAGACCCCAAGCCCGGCCTCCAGCCGGCCTCACCTGGCGCCTTGTGCCTCCCCACGTCCTGCTCCCACCGAGCTGCGGCCTCTCTGAGCCTCCGGCCCATCCACACCTCCTGGCCCTGGCCTCGGCCGTGCCCTCCACCGAGTGTGCCCTCTCCAGGGCTGCTCTTCTTCAGCAAGTGAGCCCCGCAAGGCCTGGCTCCGCCATCGCCTTCTCAGAGGGAGGGTAAGCCTGCGCTGGAAGATTCTGCGGAGGCCACCAGGCCCCCGTGCCGACCGTGTCGGCGTGCTTGCCGCGTGCTCTGTGAGGGTCTCCGGGACCCTCTGCACCCACCTGCGTGTGGGGCGGGCCTGGAAGGGAAGCCCCTGTCTTCCTCAGGGTCAAGTTCAGCCCTGCTAGTTCCTGCTGTGCAGTCTGGGCGGGGCCCTTGGCCTCTCTGGGCAGGTGAACCCCTTGCGTTCAGCGCTCCCAGCAGCCCTTCTGGGCCAGGGGTTCGTATCCTCCCTACTTTACACCTGGGGAAACCGAGTCTTGTCACGAGGAAGCCACGCCCCCATCTTCCTTCCCTGTCAGGCCGCCCAGCAGTGCTTTTCCGAGGGTAGATTTTAATTAAGCCAGTTTATAATTACCTAGCTAGTTAATAAAACTCTGGGGAGTTTTAATTTTTTTGGTCTTATTTAAAAATTTCATCACCACCTGCCAGCATCGGGGAGAGGGGTCCTGGCAGAGTCATCCATGTGCCTGGCTCTGGGCTCAGGAGGGGCCTGGGGGCTTGGCTGGCGGAGAGGGGCACTGGACAGTCCCCCATGGCAGCCCATCCTAGGTGTCCGCCCCCCACCCCGATCGCAGCCCCCATCTGGGTAATGTCTGCATGGGGACACCCTCCAGGGCTCTCAGGGGTCCTCCTCCTCCGTCCCCACAGGCCCTGACAGCTTCCCCAGAGCTTGCTGAGAGCCAAAGGCCCTTTTCGGTGCAGACACAGCACGTGCCAAGGTCCAGGGGCTTTGTGGGAGGGACCAGGAGGGTAGGGGTGTGGCCAGGGTTTGGCAGCCACAGCGGGTGGGGCCAGACGCCCAGGTCCCTGCCGCAGCGGTGGCCGGGCTGTCCTCCTGAGCCTGCCGCCTCCAGCTCCACTTCTCACCCTTCCTCGTGTCCATCCCTCCAGAGTCTGCTGAGGACCTACTGTGCGCTGGGGCCACAGGCGCTGGCGTGGGCCGCTCTCTCCAGCCCGGCTCACCTAGTTTTCGGAACGTGGAGTCTGTCTGTTATCCTAGAAACAGACAAAGCTCACATAAAGCTCACACTTGTGGCTTTTGTAGCCCCCCCCCCCGCCCCCGCCCGAGGGTTACGTGGAGCTGGGAGAGGCAGCTGCCGGGTCTGGCTGTCCAGACCTGGCAACACCTCCTGTGGCAGCAGGGCCCTGCCTGGCGCAGTCGCCGCCACTCCCGGGGCCTCGGCATGGAGCCCCCCCAAATCCTGGCGCCCCACGCTCCTTCCCCCACCAGTCGGCCCCAGGCAGTGGGGCCAGAGCGGCTGCGACCCTGAGCTGGAAGCAGGCCCGTGGGTGGTGCTCAGAGGACGCCCGGCCCGCCGACGGGCACCGCCTGCCCCTGCCCCTGCCCCCCTCTCCGGCCCGGAGGCCTAAGCCCAGCCCTCAGATCTTAGCGCAGCCCGCCTGGGCATTATTCTCCCCCTTCCCTGCCAAGCAGTCCATTGGAGAGCCAGCCCCGGCGCCGACAGATTGACGTAGCAGGTTAATAAGTGCTTTCCTTTCCTCCTAAAGGCTAATTAAATATTAATCGGCCTGGTGAGGTCAGCAGAAATCGCTCGGTGGCTGCAGAGGGAGATGTGTTTAATTAACTCGCCCACGGAGGGTCTGGCCGGGGGGCCCCACGTGCCCCCACCTGCCTCACCCCTGCCCGGCCCCTGTTCGCCAGCCCTGCGTCCGGGACGCCCCCTACGGCCCCTGACTGTCCCGACCGCAGGCGGAGGTGAGCTCTGTCCCCACCCTGCAGCTGGCTTGCAGCTCCACGAGGCCAGGGACGGCGGGGCGGGGGCCCTCCCCCCGTGTCCAGCGGGCAGGGTCTGGGCGGGGGCGCCCTCCGGTCCTCAGCTCAGGGGGCTGTGAGACTGGGGGAATGTGCCCTGAGCAGAGCCAGATGGGGCAGGCAGGGATGGGCCTGGTCTCTGCCTCTCCGTCCACCACCTGGTCACTCTCAGAGGAGGCCCCCGCCCACCCACCAGGCGATCCGGGGCCGGGAGGGGCCGGGCTGCCCCAGAGACTCCTCCAAAGAGGCTCCTCTTCCATGGGGGGCGCTCAGAGGTGCAGCCGAGGCCTGGCCACGGCCCAGACACAGGCAGTGGGGTCCCCAGGCCAGCAAAGAGAGAAAGTCAGGGCCCCCCGTGGACGGGGGCTCAATGCCAGAGCTTCAAGGGCATTTAGGGCTCAGCTCGTCAACCCCCAGGCTTATTTATGGAGGGCACAAGGGAGCCCTGGATGGAGAGGCTCGGCCAAGTGGGTCGGGGAGGAAAGAGGCTGTGGCCAGCACGTCGGCTGGGTGCTGGGCCCGGGGCCTGACCTGAGACCACGGTGCCCTAGGACCACAGAAGGGCCCGGGCAGTGGCCTGCAGGGTGGGAGCCTCCCAGCTGAGGCCCTAGGTGTGACAGGTGGGTCCTTGGCCCGGGGTTGGAGGGGTGCTGGGCAGCCAGTGCCTCCCCTGACTGCCAGCCTCGAGCCCCACCTCGGGGGGGGTGTGCATGTGGCTCCCCCGGGGGCACCGCCCACCCTGGCTCAGGCACACCTCAGGGAGGGGGCTGGGACCCCTGCGTCTGGGTCTCTGCTCCGCTCATGTTAAGTTTCTATTTATTTGAAAGCTGGACTGGAAGCGGTTTCAAAGTGAGCCTAAAGTAACGAGGAGGTCTTGCCGACGGGCCACGCTGGAGGGAGGGCGGTGGGGATTATTTATTACTGAGTCACTTGCCGGAAAGGGTTAGAGGCTGACAAGTCATTATTTTCCCTTCCTCACTCCCCCCACCCACATCCTCTCTGCTGAATGGGGATATTTTGCTGGAGGGCAGTTTGGAGGTCTGGGGCCAGGCCTCTCCGGCCCTGCCCCAGGGAGGTGGGCCTGTTCTAGGCAGTTCTGGGGTCACGGGAGCCTCTGAGGGGCCCATCCCCCCCTTTGGTTCCCTCCTTGGCCTAAGGTCCCCAGGAGGCGAAGGGCACTGCCTCGCTGTGTGCCCAGACCTGTGTGGGGATCTAGGGCGTGCGCTGCGGAGCCACACAGATGCCTAAGGGCATGACCCTGGCAGCGGGCACAGCCGGTGCGGAGGCCTCGGGGTGGGAATGGGCCGGCCGGCTGCAGGGCTGGGGCAGGGCCACTGAGGCAAGAGGGGGGGCGACAGAGGCCTGGCCGTGTCAGGTCACACTGAGGACCCTGGGCTTTATTCCGAGCGTTTTGAGAAAACTTTGGGGGATTGGGAACGGGACGCCCGGGACCCATCCACTCTCCCCGCCTGGTCAGGGCGGGTCTTCAGAAGCACGGAACTCACCCTGTGCCCCTGCACCTGCCCCAGCCCGGCCTAGCCTTGCAGTCACTCCCACTCTCTCCTGTAGCTCCAGGGAGCTGCCTCGTTCAGCCATGGTTTGATAGGAAGCTGGCAGTGGCAAGGAGCCGAAAGCCAGCTTGACCAGCTTAAAGAGAAGAGGGAATTTGTTGCCTCCGAGAGCTGAACTGTCTGGGATAGATCTCTGGCTTCAGGCCTGGCTTGATCCAGGGTTCAAATGCCATCCCCAGGATCCGTGTCTGGGGTCTGATGTTCCTGCAGTGGGAACTGTCCGAGGATTCCCACTTCCACCAAAAGATAAAGTAACAGGACTACATGTATCTTCCCATCTGAAACAACTATTGTATAAAAACAGACAAAATATAAGAAAGAATGATTTTTAAGACACTGGACATCGGGCCGTGAAGGACAGAGCTTCCTGAAAGATGGGGGAGAAATGAGGTGAGTCCTGCCACTGGGAGACTTTTCATACCATGAGGCAGAAAGGAAGAACCCAGACGTAACCTGGCAAATTACCTGAGAAAGAGCCAAGAATCTGGGCATCTCAAAGTGGAATTTGCAGGACAGTGCACCCAAAAGGAGAGAGAGTAAGGACTCTGAACTGAGTACTGCATGAAGGTAGGAAAATTATCCATGCTCTGGGAAAGAATCATCCAAAAGGGTAAGAGGACAATGTCCCGTGCTCATACAGGGTGGGAAAATGTCTTTTCCTACCAGCACTGTCATGTTGGAAGAACTCATCATTCACAGGCCTTGGGAAGAATATTTAGGTAGGTCTTGCCTTGTCGTGGGGAATAATTAGCACTAAGTTGAGAGCTGCACAAAACCAACAATAAAAGCAAGACTGGGGCTTCCCTGGTGGCGCAGTGGTTGAGAGTCTGCCTGCCGATGCGGGGGACGCGGGTTCGTGCCCCGGTCCGGGAGGATCCCACGTGCCGCGGAGCGGCTTGGTCCGTGAGCCGTGGCCGCTGAGCCTGCGCGTCCGGAGCCTGTGCACCGCAACGGGAGAGGCCACAACAGGGAGAGGCCCGCGTACTGCAAAAAAAAAAAAAGCAAGACTGGAAAGGATCAGTTTCCCAATAACTTAACTGCATCCCCCAAACACGGCTCATGTATTGATATATTTACAGGATTACAAAAACATCCAGCAAACAACAAGGCAAAATTCACAATGTCTGGCATCTAATCAAAGATTATCAGGCATTAAAAGAAGCAGAAAAACATGGCCCACAATGAGAATACTCAGTTAATTAAAACTGACCTAGCACTGACACAGATGTTAGAATGAACAGACAAGGGCATTTAATCAGTTATTATAACTCCTTCATATGTTTGAAAAGCTAAATTAGTTATCATAACTACTTTATATATTTGAAAAGACATGGAAGATATGAAAAAAAAGGCCCAAATTGAACTTCTGGAGTTGAAAACAGCAATGACTCAGATAAAAAAAAATACACTAGATGGTATTAAGAGCAGATTAGACATGGTAGAAGAAAAGATTGATGAACTTGAAGGCATAGTGAGAGAAGTTATCCAGAATGAAAATAGAAAGGACAAAAAATTTTCTTTAATGAAAAAGATCATCAGCTGTCTGAAAGACAACTTCCAGTGGCCTAATATTTGTGTAGTTGGAGTTGCTGAAGGAAAATGGGGAAACAAAAGTATTTGAAGAACTTTGGCTGAAAATTTACCAAATTTGATGAAAATGATAAACTCATAGATAAAAGCTCAACGTACTCCAAGTCTAAGAAACATGAAGAAAACTACAACAAAGCACATCAATCAAATTTGCTCAAAAGCTCTTTAAGCTCTGTGATAAAATCTTAAAAGCAGAGGAAAAAAGACACATATACAAAGGAATAAAGATGAGCGTGGGGCTTCCCGGGTGGCACAGTGGTTAGGAGTCCGCCTGCCAGTGCAGGGGACACGGGTTCGAGCCCTGCTCCGGGAGGATCCCACGTGCCGCGGAGCGGCTGGGCCCGTGAGCCGTGGCCGCTGAGCCTGCGCGTCCGGAGCCTGTGCTCCGCAACGGGAGAGGCCACAGCAGTGAGAGGCCCACGTACCACAAAAATTTAAAAAAAAAAAAAAAAAAAAAAAAGCCAACCGGACAGCATCATTCACTGCCCCCTTAATCCCCCTCAGGGGCCCCCACGACTCCCAGAGCAAGACCCCAGCCCCACCTCCCGACATCACCCACCTCCCCGCCCACTACCTGCAGCTCCAGGGCCTTCTGCCTTCCCCCGTGCCTCAGGGACCTTGCGTTGGCTGTTCCAGCCTCCGGGGATGCTTTTCCCTCCCCTCCCCCCACTTGCCTCTGCCCCCTCCTTCGAGCCCTGGCTCGAGCATGCGGGGAGCGCCCCACCCCCAGCCTGGTTCCACCTCCCCCATAAAGACCCTTATAGCACCTCCCCTCCCTCCAGGTGCCCTGAGGAAGTCGGGCGTATGCAAGAGTCAGGTCCCACCTGGTGCCCACCACAGCAGAGCGCAGAGCCTGGTGCGGGAGGGCAACCAGGGGTCAGGCGTAGAGGATGTGAGTGGCCCGCACCGGGGCAGCAGGTGGCCGTGCGCTCCCAGCAGCAGACATCAGGCGAGGACTCTGCCTTCCCCCGTGGGGGCCCAGCGCGCCCACTGACATTCCTCTGCTGCCAGGAGCTTCCTCCGTGGAGGACCAGACCTCCTGGTGGGCGGTGGGGGCCGGGGACAGGGAGCCGATGGGCTGTCCTGCCCGGGCTGTGCCCACCTCCGGGGGGGCTGCTGATCCAGGGGGGAGACCTGGCTCCACTCCAGGCTGCTTGGTCCCTCAGGCCTCAGCTTCCCTGTCTGTACAATGGGCACATTTATGGACCTTGCGGGGCTGTGCAGATTCAGAGACCTGTGGATGGGCACCCGCTTTGTAAACTATAAAGGGCTGTGCGTGCGGGTGGTACCAGTGATGGGCCAGAGCCCCAACCCCCCGGCGCACCGCCACTGGGGACTCGACCCCCTGGCTGGGCCAGTGCACTGAGCCCTCCCTGCGCCCCGGCTGCCAGGCTCCCTGGGGGTGCGGGGTGGTGGGGGAGGAGGCCAGGGGGTGGGAGGCCCAGGGTGTGCGCGGGGCGACCTGCCCCAGCAGGGCTGGCGGGTGGCTGCAGGGCGCGCAGCTGCTTGCTGGGCCTTGTCATGAACCAAACACGGTAACTGTGTAACGATTGAACCACACTAATGAATATTGGGCCAGATATTTTCCAGGCCTATTCCGGCTGATTACTTGGAGAGCTGAGTACGTCTCCCAATTACCCAGGCAATTAGGTGACTAATTAAACACTTACCCTCCGCTTCATAAACAGGAGCAAGTGGGCGGGAGCCAGAGCGGCTCCGGTGCGTGCGGAACGCCCGCTGGCGGGGTCTCCGCCACACACGCGCCCCAGGACCTCGGCCATCCGTGGGCAGGCCGGCTGGGGGTCAGAAGAGCAGGGGACTGGTCCAGACACGCCAAAGGGTCTGTGCAGATCTCCTCGGGGTCAGAGCAGGCCTCTCAGCCCCTATTGGTTGCCCCCTGCTCCAGGAAGCCCTCTGGCCTTCCCTGGCCCAAAGGACGTCTGCTCGCTGACCGTGCGTCCTTGTCTGGCCCGCTGGCCCTGCCCTTGGCCCTGGGGTGCCTCTCCTCTCCCCCAGCCCACCCCTTGCTACTCTGCAGAGGCTGTTTTGATCTGCTCAGAGGAGCAAAGCTAACAGGCCTCCCAGCCTCTGGCCTCCGCACCCGGCTCCCAGCCAGAGTGATTTTTCTGGAAAATCTATCTGCCCACGTCAGCTATGGTGGTTTTAAAACATGCCCTCAAATTAAAACACGGCCCCTGTTGTTTTCCTGTTGCTCATGGAGGGGGTTCTGTACCCACCCCCCTTGAACCCGGGCTGGCTCCTGAGAGCTTCGAGCTGTGAGGGTTGGCTGCAGGGAGACTTGCGCCTCCCAAGGCCAGGTCGGATGAGGCGGGCAGCTCCTGCCCTGCTTCTAGAATGCTCCGCCTGAGGCTGCACATGCACTTGTGTACAGACACATGCACACGTGCACGTGCACACACTCCCGCATCTATGCATGCCCACGCATATCCACCTCCAGACAGACCTGGTCCCGTGCTCCGTGGGACCCTTGGTCCAGCTTCCTCGGCAGCTCTCAGCAGGGAACATCTCATTCACTTGTTCACAGGCTCGTCTCTCCTGCTGGATGGAACGTCTTAGCGGGACCCCCAAACCCTCCGAGGCTGAGTGCTCCCCGCCCCCCACCAAGGGAAAGCTGCCCCGGGAGGCCCGGGCACTCAGCACCCTTCACAGGCTCACTCGGCATCCATCCCAGGTGGGAGGCGTCGAGTAGGAAGGGGGCGAGGCCCTGCTACGTGGCGTGGTGGCCAGGTCTCTGGCCAAAGGCTCCCTAGGCGCTGCTGGGAGGCACTTGGTAGACGTGGCCGGCGTCCACAGGTGTGGCCGGCGTGCACGGCTGTGGCCAGGGTGTACAGGTGTGGCCAGGGTGTACAGGTGTGGCCGGCATGTGGAGTCAGCCGCCTTTAAGTCCAGGAGACTATCCTGGATCGTCTGGTGGGCCGGATCTCATCAGTTAAAGGCTTTAGCGCAGAACCGAGGTTTCCTGAGGAGGAAGAAATTTCACCCCTGGACGGCAGCTTCAGCCTGTGCCCGAGGGCTCCAGCTGCCCTCCCAGAGGCCTTCCCTACAGACTGCAGACTTGTCTGCCGGCACCCACCGCATCGGCCGACCTTGCAATATCCATGCATCCATCTATCTATCTACCTACCTATGTAACTATCTATGTTATATACAGGTTAACCTACAGTTTCTCTGGTGGACTCTGACTCATACAAGTGCCTTCTGTTCTCTCTTCATTTAACAGCTGTTTATTGAGCACCTGCTGAATGCCAGGACCCATGCTAAGGACTAGAGCCTATGGTCTGTGGGGAGGAGCAGGGAGTTGTAGAGACAGATGTTTGCTAAATAACGATATTTGTGTATCAGGCAGAACTGCAGACCCTGCGCCCTGAAGGAGGAGCCGGGGAGCCTAGAGAAAAGCTGATGAAAGGGATGGGTCAGGGCAGAGAGATCAGGGAGGGCTTCCCTGAGGTGGTGACCTTGGGCTGGGCCCCAAAGAAGAGTGGGCGTGAACTAAGAGAAGAGACGGAGGTAGACACATGTGCAAAGTCCCTGTGGCAGGAGGGAGGGTGGGGTGGAGGGCCTGGAGGAGGGCAGGGCCCCCAGGGCAGAGAGAGGACGCTGGCACATCAGCAGGGGCAAAGGTCAGGGTCAGGCCTTACCCTATGGGCCTTAAGTGGCCGCTGATGACTCATGTGACTGGGTGTGCTTTCCAAGGATGGCCACAACGGTATCTCCCATCCTACACGCTCTTCTAGAATTTTCCTCTCCCCTAGCAAGAGAAGGGGTCTGCTTTCCCTACCCTGGAAGGTGGGCCAGGCTTAGCACCTTGCTCCCAGGAAACAGTGCATGGCGGAGGGCAGCTCGGTGGTGTCCAGCTTGAGGGGAAAAAGGGTTGCAGCTTCCGCCCGCCGCTCTCCAGCCCCAGCCCTGGCTCCCAGCCTCCGTGCTGTGGGGAGGCCCAGGCCCCAGGGGAGGCTGTCAGTCTCACTGACCATGAGGTGGGAGCTGGCCAGTGGGTCTAGCTGACAGGACCCAGGTAGAGGAGAGACCAGCCGATCGATCTGGTGAAGGTGCAGATTTGTAAGCAAAACAATGTGGTTTTGAGCCGCTAGGTTTGGGTGTGGCTTGTTGTAGAGTGTTCTCCGTGCCGGGGCCATGAGCCTCTCAGTGAGCCCTCACACCCCCGAAAAGGAAGGAACTGCAATTCAGGTAAGTTACAGACTTGCCCGAAAGCACAGCCTGCAGGGGCTGTGTCTGGCCTCGAACCCAGGCCTGCCTGTGCAGCCTCACAGCGGGACCTGTCCCACTGCCTGAGGATGGCGCCTAGGGAACATCCAGGGGGCTGCACGGTGTGGTTTCGTGCGTGGGGACACACGCAGAGGGAGGGTTCGGGAACGGGGGCGGCCGCCTAAGTGCCGGCAAAGCCCTCGGGCCCCGGGCTGAGGGCAGCACCTGCCGCCGGCCAGCTGGGGAGCGCCAGCGGCCTACCCCTCGGGGCCCGCCCTCCAGCCCCACGCCCCTGGGACGCCGTCCCTACCTGGATCCCAACGCCACGGAAAAGCCGGGCAGTGGGGGGCACAGCCTGGGGCTCTGGGTGGGCACGCACGGGCCCCACCCCCAGCCTCCTCTCCCTGGTTTACAATCCAGAGGCTGAAAAAGGCCTGGGAGGCCGGGCTGAGCCCCAGGCCCAGCCAGAGGCGCTGTCCGTCCCCCGGAAAACTCGGACTCCACAACCCCAGGATGCCGCGGGGCGAACGGGGGAGGTGAGGAGACGCGGGACTGGGACCAGCATCCGGGAGCCTGACTGTACTGGTGTCCCGGGCAGCTCGAACAAAGCCCCACAAGCGGGGTGACTTGAAGCGGCGGAAATACCTTCTCTCCTGCACGTCCCGGAGGCTGAACGAGGCTTGGGTGGTGGCCAGGCCTCCTGGGGAGCCGGGGGACGGAGGGCTGGTTGAGCAGGGGCCCCCGGCAGCCACTCCCTCCAGGAAGGATGCCGGGCTTTCCTCCAGGCCACCCGGATCCCTCAAGCCCTTCGCACCTCCCTTCTGCCCAAGGGCGGGCGGGCGGGAGGGAGGGAGGCTCACGCGGGTGTGGAAGGAGCGCGTGGACGAGTGAGCTAACGAGCGGGCGAGTGAGGGAGCAGTGAGGCCGGCCGGCCGGCAGGCGGGCTCCTCCGAGAGCTGCGGCTCCCGACAGAGCCAGGGCACCCGGGGGTCACTGCTCCACACTGAGCTCCGTTTCCTCATCTCTACAATGGGCGACATCGTCCCCACCTCAAGGGGTCCGTGCGAGTCGGGGGCATGATCCCCGAGGGCCTTAGCAGGGCCTGGTGCCCACGTGGCCCCTGATGGGGACGGGGTCCTGCCATCCCGGGAGCCGAAGTCCGAGGCGGAAGGGAGGCGGGGGGCCCGGCGCCGGGCCGTCCGCGGGGGTGGGCGCGGCTCCTGGGACCGCCGTCCGGGACGAGGGCCGAGGCTCTACCTTCATTTCTGGGGTGTCGTCTTCCTGCCCCTCTGGGACCTGGTAGCGAGCATCTGGGGGCCCCGGTCAGGGCTGCTCACTGGCCGGGCCGCCAGGATGCCCTGGGACACGCCCCCCCCCATCCATGGGCACCCGTGGTCCGGGGACCCACCCAGCCCTGCGCTGGGGGCCAGCAGGGGACACCAGGCCAGACAAAGGCTCTGTGTCAGCCCAGCAGTGGCCAGGAGTTTAAGAAAACAGGAGCCTTCCGTCCACGGGCAAGCGCGGCCGGCGGGGCAAGCCCGGAGCTAATTAAATCTGCGCAGCCGGGGCCACAGAGGCCGATTGTGCAGCGAGAGGATGTTAATGTGCATTTTAAATATTTATTGTAACTGAGGTAGGTTATGAAAACAGACATTCCTCCTTTCAACACTCCGTGCGTCAGATTTAGGGCTTGTCTGGCGCTGAGTGATTTCGCAGCAGTCGGCGAGGCCCGGAGCCCATCCATCACGCCCCGCGAGAGGCCAGCGGATGCTGAAAGATTAGCGGGCTGATGGATGGGCTGCGGCCGAGGGGGCGGGGCAGCCGCACACCTGTCCAGGCTGGCGGCCGCCCGGGTGCCCCGACGACGGCAGCAAGGCTCTGCCACCACCTTCCCGCACCCTCCACACCCAGGAGGGGTGCCAGGAGCCCTGCTCCTCCCCCGGCCTCAGTTTTCTCACCCGGAACATGGGAACAGAGGAGCCTCCGGACGCGCCTGTGGGAAACGAAATAAGATGGGCGTGTTCGGGGCTCTCCGTGGCGGGGGCGTTCGCATCACGGCGGGCCTCAAGCTGCCAACGTGACGTCGCTGCGGGCAGAGCCGTGGACAATGCGCTCTTGGGCTGGTGCCGCCAGAGCATCCAGGGCGGGGCCTCCCCGGGGCCCGGTCCGGCCTCAGCGAGGGGCTGGCCCTTCCTCCCTCTGGGTGGAGGTCCCGGCTCACCCAGACTGAGGCGTGCGGGGGACCCTGGGCCCAGGCGGGCTGTGGGCAGTGCGGCGTGCATCTGGGGGCTCCCGGGGAAGGAGCAGTGGGGACCGGGCAGCAGCAGCTGTGCTGGGGGCCTTGGAGAGTCGGTCCTGCCGTCCTCGGGGCATCAACGGCCCCACCTGTGTTCACTGGGGTGCCCGAGGGGAGGGGCGGCTGGATTCTGGGGTGTCGGGGGGATTGGGGTGAGGAGACGCCCTGGCCGAGCAGGCGATGAGGCTGCTGCAGAGTGAGGCGCCCAGGCGGGTCCTCCGACTTCAGGTCACCCCCCCGGAGAGGGTCTCTGGGGACAAGGACACGGTTCCCCGCCCCCCCGTACCGCTGCGCTCGGCTGAGCAGACCCCGAGGAGACCTTTCTGAGGTCCGTCGCGTCCACTCTGAGAGCCCTCCTGCCTCACGCAGAGCTGGAGCCCTCTCTCAGGCCTCTACGTGCACGCGCCCGCCGGCGGGCAGGTCACCGCCTTCCAGGCCATCCCTCGCTTGCCCAGGTCCCGGGGGAAGCAGGCGGGACCTCACTGCCATTTGGGCAGGACCCCAAAGTTGACAAGGTAAGTGGTCATTTTCTTGCACCTGCAGGTTTCACCCCAATTCTGTTCTGGGGCTGCCCCCATCTTCCTTCCTTGTGCCAAGGAACCCCTGTCCTCCTCTACCCTCCAGTACCGGCGTCCTGAGTACCCTCACCACGTGCCTGCCTCTCCCTCCCTCGCCGTCCCGCACTGCCCTGCCCCGCACTGTGGGACGGCTCCGGCTCCGGGCCGCCTCTGGGCTTGTGGGGCGGGCCCAGCACCTCTCGGGGGCCCCGCTAACAAGCCCCTCCTCCCCGCTGACATCCCCGCTGACGGCCTTCCTCTGGGTGTCGCCTCTAGAAACCAGGCGGCCCCGGCTGGCAGCCCGGGGGGCAGGATGCCGGCACAGGGGCCCAGCTCCGCTGTCCTCCTCGAGCCGGGGCGCGCACAGCCGCCGGGCTCCCAGACAGACACGCACACGCCCGTCTTGCCAATTAGGCCCCGAGGCGCCGCGAGCTGGGCTTGTTAGCCCGGCGCAGGGGGAGCCAGCACACGGTACGGCCGGTCGATGGGGGATGTGCCTCCCGCCTGCATGGACGGCCCCCCGCCTCGGGGATCGATGGCTCACCACGGGGCTGAGGCGACCGCGGAGGCTCCCTGAGGCTCGGGCCCAGCGGTCAGCAGCCTCCCAGCCCGCGGGTCGGCCCTAGCAGACAAGACTGGACCACGTCCCCGATTTACAGACACGGAGCCCGAGGCTCGGAGACTCTCCTTGGCCGCCCAGCCCCCCTCAGTGAGGCCAGGGAGCCCATCTGGGCTCAGCCGAGGTGAGAGCCTTTCCCACAGTGACGACGGGGTGGGCAGCACACCGCTGGCAGGAGTGGGTGGGAGAGGCCTGGGGTGCCCAGGACGCGGGAAGGCAGGACCCCGGCCCCCTGGACACCTTCGACGAGTCTGCCGGCCCCTCCGGGCCTCTCAGCCGCCCCGCTGCCCATAGCCGGGATCCCAGGACGCAGGGCCTCGGGGGATGGGCCCCTCCGGAGCCACCGTGAAGCAGGCTGAGCTTGACCCTGGCCGGCGTCCCCCCCGCACGGCTGCCACCGTCCCACAGACGCCACCGGCTGTCGAGGCGCCAGCCCTCCCCGCAGCGGCCGTGTCGTGGGAAGAACCCCTCCGTTCCTCGCGACCGACGCCTGGCGACAGGCAAGGGGGGGGGTGCCCAGCAGCGTGGGCTGCGTGTAACGGGCTCCGGGTGATGTGGGACCAGGGTCTGAGCCCCCCGAGCCTCGGGGCGGTGCGGGGAGAGCTGGGGCTTATCTCAACTCCGGGCTGGCGGGCGGGGCGGAGAGCCGACTGTCTCCGCAGGGCGGTGGGGCACAGGGTCAGCATCTTTAGGGCCTGGGATGGCGTGACTCCGTGGGGTCTCACGCCCACCCCCCACTTCTCAGCACCGCTGCACGTGTGCCCACGCGTCCGCATACACAGACACACGTGTGCTCAGACACAAACTGACCACCTCCCATCTGAGAATTACCTGGGGGCCACACGTGCGCACGCACACACGCGGGTGTGCGCTCCACGCCCAGGCCTTCATGTGAACAAGCAGCCTCAGACGTGTGAACACACACGTGAACATTTGTGGGTCCGTGCACACACGTGCACGTGCAACAGCATTCACCCTCTCTCAGGCGCCCCCAAACGCCCCCAGACCCTCAGCTCCCCGCACAGTGGGGACACAGACGCAGAGACCACGGGTCAGATACACACACGTGCCGCGAGGGTGGCTCCCTGGGCACGCCCACGCCCGGCTGTGCCTGTGAACACGTGTGTCCGCGAGCACATGCCAAGCACAGCCCGGGGCTCCGACCCCCTCGCTCCCAGGCTGCCCGCCCAGCCCTGGACTTGTGTCTGGGGCACGCGCTGGCGTGCTGCCCGCAAGGTCCGTCCACGTGGCAGCAGGCGTCCGAGCTTCCTCCCTTTTGAGGGCTGAGTGACAGGCCATTGCGCGGATGGAGCGCCTTGTGCCCACCCAGCGTCCCTCGATGGGCACCTGGGCGGCTTCCACCCCTTTGGCTGCCGTGAGCCACGCTGCTGTGACCGTGGGGGTACCCACGTGCCTCTGTGCCCCGCTTCCGATTCTTCCGGGTGCAGACCCAGAAGTGGGACTGCTGGATCCTACGGCGGTTCTATTTTTAATTCGGGGGGGAAACTCTATACTGTTTTCCA
The DNA here is from genome assembly GCF_026419965.1 of Kogia breviceps. Classification (NCBI taxonomy): domain Eukaryota; kingdom Metazoa; phylum Chordata; class Mammalia; order Artiodactyla; family Physeteridae; genus Kogia; species Kogia breviceps. Next base: position 90,277,894 of record NC_081323.1, read on the forward strand.
CCATGGTGGTACCAGTTTACACTCCCACCAGCAGGGTGCAAGCGTTCCAATTTCTCCACGTCCTTGCCAATGGTTGCTATTTTCTGTAGAAATATATATAATATTATTATATTAAAAAATATATACTTCACCCTAATAGGTGTGAAGCGGCCCCATTTGATTTTTGAAATAATGTATTTCTGGGCTTCCCTGGTGGCGCAGTGGTTGAGAATCCACCTGCCAATGCGGGGGACACGGGTTCGTGCCCCGGTCCGGGAAGATCCCACGTGCCGCGGAGCGGCTGGGCCCGTGAGCCGTGGCCGCTGGGCCTGCGCGTCCGGAGCCTGTGCTCCGCAACGGGAGAGGCCACAACAGTGAGAGGCCCGTGTACCACAATAATAATAATAATAATAATAATATATTTCTTAGAAAAAAGATTTTGGTGCCCCTGCTTTATTGAGGGTCTGCTTCACCGGCTCCCAGCCCATTTCTCCCCCTGGATATGACACTTTGCAGCCCTCCTGGCATCCAGTGGGGCCACCTGATCACATCCAGCTCGGGGCCTTCCTGGGAGCTGCCCCCGCCCCCCATCTGAGTGACACCAGGCGCTCACAGGGTCACGCACTGTGATGGGAGGGGCCTGAGGACCACCAGGACCGGAGCCCCCGTCGACCCAGACAGAACTGCCACACGATCGAGAACTCACCCTTGGGGCTGCCCTGGTGGTGCAGTGGTTGAGAATCCACCTGCCAGTACAGGGGACACGGGTTGGGGCCCTGGTCCGGGAAGATCCCACATGCCGCAGAGCAACTAAGCCCGTGCACCACAACTACTGAGCCTGCGCTCTAGAGCCCGCGAGCCACAACTACTGAGCCCGCGTGCTGCAACTACTGAAGCCCGTGCACCTAAAGCCCGTGCTCCGCAGCAAGAGAAGCCACCGCAATGAGAAGCCCGCGCACTTCAATGAAGAGCAGCCCCCGCTCGCCGCAACTAGCGAAAGCCCATGCACAGCAACAAAGACCCAACGCAGCCAAAAATAAATAAGTTTTTAAAATAATTAAAAAAAAAAAAAAAAAAAAAAAAAGAACTCACCCTTTGATTCTGCTCAGCCTCTGAGATCCGGGCCACCCGGGGTGGGGCTGTGGGAGAGGTGCCGACCTGGCAGTGCCTGGATGGCCAGCGTGGTGCCCGGGAGCTCTCGGCCTCCTGCCGCCCCGCCCCGCCCAGGTCTCACCCTGCAGCCTCGCCCACGGGGGAGGCCGGAGCGGCGCGCGGGCGTGCGGGCCCCCGGGAGCGGCTTGGCCGCGATTCCCCGGGTCAGTGTATCAGCCCCGCCGCGGCCCGGCAGCCAGATGGTCGCTTCAGCAGGGAGAGAAAAACCTGACACACCGTCTCAAACCGATTTCACGGCGGGCCTCCGGAGAGCCCCAGCAAGCTCCTGGCAACCCGATCTGTTGTGAATAAATATGACAAAGTTGCCAATTACGGGAGGGAGGCTTCAATGAAGGGCCGGCCAGGCTGGCCGTGCCGTGCACGCAGGGCCTGACCCCCCCCGGGGAGGCGGCCCGGCGGACGGAGAGCGCCGGGCCCGGAGGAAGGGGAGCTGGGCCGGGGCCAGATGCCGACCAGCAGGCACCGGGGTGAGGCGGCCGGGGACCCCGCGGCTACTGCCCTCCCCCTACACCCCAGCCCGGCTTTGGGCCCTGCCCGCCCGCTGCTGCCTGCAGGGGCTGCCGAGTGGGTCCTGGGCAGCGCGGTGGCTCTACTGGGGGGTGACGGCCCCGTGCCCACGTGGCCCTCAGCTCAGCAGCCCCCTCCAGCCTGGCTCGGACGGCACCCTCCCGGCGGCCGGCAGCTCCCAGGCCCAGGTCTCCAGTCCACAGAGAGGTGGAGACGCGCCCCGGTCACCCAGCAGCGGGAGAGGAGCCGAATTCAGAAGGCGTGGCCCCGCCCACTGCGCCACGGCCACCGCCACACAGGACAAGCGTGGCCCCTCTGGACCCCTGCTCACCCCACCTCGGCAGCTCCGTGACGGGCCAGCCAGACGGCCTGTGTCTGAACTTGGGTCTGCCGTGGGTGGTGCCAAGGGGTGCCAAGGGGTGGCCCAAGGCCACCCCGCCACCTTGAGATTTGCACCCATGATGCATTTTAATCAGGTATATAAGGTGACAGACGTGGAGCCCACTGCCTGGGAAGAAGAGCTGATCACTCCCAGTCTCCCAGCGGAGGGGGCAGGCCCTGCAGCGCCGCACGGGGAGCAGTGGGTCGGCCCGGAGGCAGCAGGAAGCTGGGGGGGGCAGGACCCAGGGCCCCTACTGCAGTTTTCAGGGCATGGAATGGGTGAGGCGGGGTCAGCAGTGCACTGGCTTATGGTTGGGTGGCTTGAAGAACTGGGGCGGGCTCTGGGCTATAGGGCGTCTCCAGCTGTCTGCTTCCTGGCCCTGGGTGACTGAGGGCGGGAAATACTGCCCTGGGAGCGTGGGAGCCTGAGGGAGGAGGGGTGGGCTCTGTGTTGGCTGGTTGCGTAAGATAGGCGCGCTCACGGGAGTATCTGCTACCTCTCAGGCCAGCTAACCCTGGGGCAGGGGGCACTTTCTTCCCGGCCAGCAAGGCCCCTGAGACATCAAAGCGTCGTAAAGTGCAGAAAATAAAAAACATGGCGGATACACCTGCCCCTGGGCAGTGCTCAGCCGCCATCTGCAAAAAAGGAACCTGGGCCGGTCGACGCCCCCCCGCCCCCCGCTCAGCGCAGCCGTCTGCGCCCCTAGGGCTCTCTGCCCCAGGGCTGTTGGGCCCCTCCCTGCTGGCCTGGCATCAACCCTCCAGGCAGGTCCGTACCTGGGCCCCCCTGCAATGTGGATCAGCTCTACCCATCACGTTTCCCCTTCCTCCGCTGGAGGGGTTGGGGGAGACTCCCTCGGCACGGACCTCAGTCCTAGCCCCTCACACCCAGCCTCCCGCGGGCCTTTGTCCAGCCCAGACCCAGGAATCGTGTGCACTGAGGTGAAAATATCAGCCCTTCCCTCCATGGGCTGAAAGACCAAATAGGCAGGATAGTACGGACCACCCACTTTCTCCGAAAGACTTAGCACGGTGCCTGGTACATAAAGAGCACCGAATAAATGACGGTAACTGTCACCACTATCACCTTCATCGCCAGGATCATCAATGCCTTTATCACCTGCAGCACCGTCATCATCATCATCTTCACGGTTTTCTCTCCCGTGTCCTCCTCTCTCCCTGGTTTCTGAGCTCCCTGAGGACTAGGACAACTTCTTATTTTTGTGTTTCTGGCACAGGGCCTGGGGCCACGTGGGAAAGCCCAGACTCCGAACTCGGGCTGACCTGGGTCTGAACCCTGATGCAGGCCCTGGACAGTGGTGTAAGTTGTACACTGCTCAATCCTAGGAGAACCATTTCTGGGGTGCTCACCCACTTACCAACTTCATGACTCTAGGCAAGTTACTTGAGGCCTTCAAGCCTCCATTTCCTCCTCTGACGAACAAGCTTGCTTTTCACGCTGTGTCTGAGGCATGAATGAGTTGATGCAGGTGACGCCTGGGCAGAGTACGTATAGAACAACCTCCAGTTGATCCCCCTCTTCCCCTAGAGTGCACCTCGCAGGCCTCTGACCACCCTGTTCTCCTTGTAGACGTCCCTCCATAACAGCCCAGAGCCCCGGCCTGAAGCCTCCTGGTGATGGGGAGTGTCCCCCCCACCCCCAGGGCACCCAGCGCTTCCTACAGGGTAGCCCGTGATGCCCCCTGAGGGGCCAGTCCCCCCTCAGGACCCTGTGGGCACACCTGCTCCTCCACCCGGATGGCCCCTCTGAGGGCAGGAAGGGTGTCCCCGTGCCAACGATCCCACAAGGGGTGGCACCCCCGCTCCTGCCCCACCCTAACCTCGTCCCGTCCCAGGACCAGAGCGATGCTCTTCATAGGAGAACATTTTGAAAATCCAGAAAGGCACAAAGAGGAAACAGAACTTACCACAGTCCCGACATCCTGCAATAACACTGTTTATTCAGTACAGGCACACGTCGGAGATGTCACGGGTTTGGCTCCAGACCACCTCAAAGAAGAGAGCACCGCAGGAAAGCCACTCACACACCCACTCACCACAACTAGAGAGCCCGTGCACAGCAGCGAAGACCCAGTGCAACCAAAAATAAATACGTAAATAAATGTATCAAAAAGAACCACAGTAAATGGATGGATGGAGGGATAGAGGGGAGGATGTATAGGTGGGTGGGTGGATCATGGATGGATAGATGGAGGAAAGAAAGAAATTAGAGCCTTTTTAAAAAAATGGTTTTTTTAGTTTTTTTATTTTTTAATTTAATTTATTTTTGGCTGTGTTGGGTCTCTGCTGCTGCATGCGGGCTTTCTCTAGTTGTGGCGAGCGGGGGTACTCTTGGTTGCGGTGCGCGGCCTTCTCATTGCGGTGGCTTCTCTTGTCGCGGAGCACGGGCTCTAGGGCGTGCGGGCTCAGTAGTTGTGGCGCACGGGCTTAGTTGCTACGCGGTATGTGGGATCTTCCCAGACCAGGGCTTGAACCCGTGTCCCCTGCATTGGCGGGGGGGTTCTTAACCACTGCGCCACCAGGGAAGCCCCAGGAGCCTATTTTAAAAGACTGAAGGGGACTGAGGAAAAGAAGGAAGCCAGGAGGGTGTGGTTACCCAGGGGCTGGGGAAAGAGTGTGTCAGGCTTGGGTGGTATCTGAAGCCTCTGAAGGACACAGAAAGGGGATTGGTTTGCCAGGAGCTGAGTCTCTGATTTTAGAACTTTTAAAAACTTTTTATTTTGAAGTCATTTCAGACTTGAAAAAATGCTGCAAAATCGTGAACAGGATTCCAGTTACCCTCAGCCAGCTTCCCCTAATGTCACATCTTACAGAACCCGTGGTGTGCTTGTAAGGTCGCCCCCGCCCCCCAAAAGTCCTGCTTTGTGCCGCTAGCCTATCTCTACGGCATAAATACTCCCACCGCGGCCAATCTGAATAATTTACAGCTGGTTTGCAAAATTCCTGACCATTTAACAGTTGGTTCCCGCCAGGGTCCTGGGCATAGATGGGGTTCCTGATACAAGCCTCTTTCAAGGGTCACCAGGCGTCCTGCTGACGCCCATGTCCTGTCCCGTGACCTTGCGTGGCACGCAGCCGTCACGTGACCGTCGTCACGGTCATTCTGGGACAGCGTCTCAGTCTTTTTTGCGACGCTGACATTTTGTCCAGCGTGCCGGCCAGCTGCTTTGTCAGACGCTCCTCCGTGTGGCTTTGTGGGGTCTCCTCGTGACTGGGCACGTTCGGGCTCTGTGTTCGGGGCAGGGATGCCGTGCCTCCCCGGGGGCCTCAGGTCAGGAGAGCCTGGATGTTTGATCACCGCCCCGGGTGATGCTAACTTGATCACCTGCTGGTGCCTATTGGCTTTCTCCCGGGTGACGTTGCTAGTTTTCTCTTTGTAATTAATCAGTAGATTGGGGCTTAGAAAGGAATGAAGCAGTGACACCTGCTACAACGTGGCTGGACTCTGAGGACGCGCCGCTCAGTGAAATAAGCCAGACGCAGAAGGACAGACACCGCCATTCTACTCACATGAGGGCCCTGGGAGTCACAGAGACAGGAAGTAGGAGGTGGGGGCCCAGGGCTGGGGGAGGGGGAGGGGAGTGAGTGTTTAACGGGAACAGAGCCTCAGTTCCGGAGGATGAAAATATTCTGGAGGTGACGGTGGTGGCGGCCACACAACAGTGTGAATGTGCTTGATGCCCCCGAACTGCACACCGAAAAGGGGTTAAGATGGTAAATGTTATGTATATTTTACCCGCCCCCCACCTCCCCCCAGCCGACAGAAAAAAGTCCAGAAAGTTTAATGAGCGTCTCTCCGGAGAGCTGCATGGAAGAGTGGGTTCCCGTGTCTCATCTCCCTTTTGCCCACTAACCTTCGCCGACTCTCACACCACCTGTTTTCGAGGACATCTCGACGCCAACCTGCTTCCTTCTCCCCAAGCCAGAGAGCCAGGCGGCTTTAAGCCCGAGGACGTGCCCCGCGACGGCGGTGGCGACGCAGGACCCAGAGCGGCGGACGGTGGCCACAGGGCGGGCACTCCACCCCACGCTGCTTGGTCCGCCTGAGCAGGTGGGCAGTGCAGCTCCCACGACACGGCCGGGCGTGTGTCCCCGGCGGGCAGGCCGCTCCGGCCTGGCTCGTGTCCTGGAACCGGAAGGCGGAGGAAGGGGCCGCACAGATGGACCTCTGGTCTCGCCTCCACAGCCCTGCCGCACCCGGACTCGGCCGCATCTCAGGGGCTGCCCGGAGCCTCAGGGCGCCTCTGGGCTTGGGGCACGCGCGGGCGCCCGTCCGTGGTGGCCCGGCCTGGGTTCCCTCCCATGCGTCCGAACGTTCCCGAAAGTGTGCTTAGAAACGCCCCCACCCCGCGCTCCAGCCCCTCCCGCTCTCGTTCTAGGGCGGAGGACAGCGGCCTGGACAGAGGCACCCGTGGCCCTCCTGGCGCCGCACCCCCTTCGCCTCCACGTCTTGGAGCCTCTGCCCGGCTTCTCTGGCTCCTCTCCCAGGCTTCCAAGCGGAGCTGCCGCCATTCATCACGGCCAGATGAAGACTGTCCCGAACGGGGAGCCGGCGGCCCAGGTGATGAAAGGCCCCGCGTCCCTGGCCCCCGCCCCACAGGCCCTCACAGTCCCCAGGGGCCAAGCGTGAAACTCTGCCTGTGACAAGCGTGACAACCATAACACACCTTGTGGTCTCATCTTTGCCGGCGGGGCCCGGGCTCACTCTCCTCCCGGCAGCCCCCAGGATGGGCCAGGGGAGGGCAGGGGAGGGGAGGGGGAGGGGAGGGGAGGGGAGGGGAGGGTGAGGGGGAGGGGGAGGGGAGCGGAGGGCAGGGGGGAGGGGAGGGCAGGGGAGGGGGAGGGGAGGGGGGAGGGGAGGGGGAGGGGGGCAGGGGAGGGGAGCGGAGGGGCCCTAGCCGTCCAGGGGGAGAAACTGAGGCCCGGGGAGCAGAGGCACTTCCCAGTGACTCAGTGGCAGAGTCCACACAGCCGCTCCGGTCCTCCTCCCAGGCAGCCGGCCAATCCCTGGAGTGTCCCCTGGAGGGTGAATGGAGGGACCCCCAGAATCCCAGCCTGGAAGCTTGTGGGGGGCCCCAGAGACGTGGCCCACCACCCAGCGTGCAGAGAGCCGGGAGCGCCGAGCACAGAGCCAGCGAGCAGGAGGGTCTCCAGCCCCTTCCCGTGCAGGGCCAGGTGCGCCCAGACTGCCCTTTACTTTAACATCAGTCGTCAGGGGCCAGTGGGGGCGGCCGGTTCACCCCGTTTGTCCGTGAGAGCTTCCCGTGGCCGCCGTTCTCACCTGCCTCTGTGGCCCTCCCCCTCCCCGCCTGCACCTGACCCACCGTGTGCCCACCCCTGCCAACTGCCAGAAACCTTATCCACCGAGCCTCCACCCCGCCCCGAGGGCTGCCTTCCGGCCCCGGGCTGGGGTGGGGAGGGGCTGCACATCGCAGCAGAGGGGCCCAGGCCGGGACAGGAGGCCGGCATCCTGTGTGACCTTGGCGGGCTCCTGTCCCTCTCTGGGCCATGGTTCCCCCGTGTGAAAATGAGGGTGTGGCCCAGGGCTCTGCAGTTCTGAAGAGCAAGTGCAGGCTGCCTGGGGTCGCAGTCCCAGAGGGGCCACCCCTCCCTTCCCCAGCCTCAGTTTCCTCATCTATAAGATGGGATGAGGAGTCCTTTCAGGGCCTCGGGGTAGCGGGGAGACCCAGCAGGTAGTCAAGGTGTCGGCCAGACCCCAGGGGACCCATCCCAGCCCGGCCCCGCCCACAGTCCTCGCTGGGTGCAGTTTCTGCCCTGCACGGGGGTCTCTGACCCGGACTTCCCACCGGGCTGCAGATCCCGGGCGTCACCTGACCCGTGCAGCGCTCCCCGCAGCCCCCCCCCCGACCCGCCTGGGCTTCTCTGGTGTGGGGCCTCCCGCCCACCTGCTGGGCTCACATGAAACCCGTGGTGTGTTTTTCTTTGGGGGGGGCTAATCTGCTGGAACAGGGGCCTCTCAACCAGCCTGCGGGCGGCCAGTTCTCAGAGCAGCCGGAGGTCCACCGTCAGGAAGGTGAGGACAGGGCGGTGCTGGGACTCTGCAGGGACTCGGGCAGGGGTCTGGGCGCCCCAAGCCCTGAGACTCTGCCAGTGTGTGCCCAGCAGTGTGCGCGGGGCCGCCGGGCACCCCATCCCCGGGGAGGGCACCTCACACCTCCAGGCTCCGGGCCCAGCTCTGCCCGCTGCCCTCCCCCCACAGCAGGCCTTGCACTCTTCCCAGGACAGGCCGCTCAGCACCCCGCCCAGCAGCTTGTCCCCATCACCCTCGGAAGGAGACGGCTAGGGCCCCTCAGCCAGGGATGGACGTCTGGGCGGGTGCCGCCCGGCCCCCACAGGCCGACCCTACTCCACCTTCCCCCCGGGTCCTCACGGCCTCCACGCATATACACATAGACCTCGGCCGAAGGCCCAGCCCAGCCTGGAAGGGCTCAGACCATCGATTGCCCACATCTCGGCTGCTGGCTGCTCTCTGAAAAGTTGCACAGAAGGGCTGGTCCGCCAGCCTCCTCCGTCCTGCGGGACCCAGAGCGGGCACGGGGGAGCGCCGAGCCGCTGGGTGGGGTCCTGATGGCGTGCGCCCCAGGGCTCAGCTCAGGCCAGGGGCCCCACGGGAGTGGGCCGGGGGCACGGGGTCCCTCAGTGGAGCCCAGCTCCCCTCTGCCGGGCTGGGCGAGCTTGCCTACCCCCAGCGCCTCCTGCTGCCTGTCTGGGATGGAGCGATGGCCGTCCCAGGCTCGCGGGAGGGAAGTGCTCTGCGGACTGTGGGTGCTGCCAGAATGTTTGAGGAAAGACTCTTGCCTGAGAAGGGACGGAGCACCTCCTCACAGCCACGAGACCCCGTGCGTGTTCCGGCCGCTGGGAGGGCGGCCGTTCTGCAGCCAGTCGGCTCCCAGGGCAGGCCTCCCCTCCCCTGCACTTGGGCCAAGGAAAGCCCGGGGCTCCCCTGGCTGCTGCGTCCTGTTCACGTTCTCACTGACCTGCCTGGTGGCCAGGCCATCAGCACACCCGGACCCATCCCCCACCACTCTTCAACGATGGGCTGGACCCACGGGCCCCAGAGCAGACGGGGAGGCGGGCTCCTCGCGGGCCAGCGTTTCCTACCGAGTGTCACGACAGCCACGACGCGGGGGAGCCCAGCAGCCCGTAGGAGCAGGGGTGGCGGGGTTCCTGGCCTGATGGAGGGGGCGGCGGGCTCCGAGAAGCCTTCCCGGAGCAGGTGACTTCTGAGCTGAGCTCAGGAGTGGGAACGAGGGCTCCCGGCAGAGCACACAGCAGGGCAAAGGCCGTCACCAGGTCCCGCGTGCCGCCCAGTCTCCGGCCCCACTGCTCCAACCCCCACCCAGACCCCGAGCACCCTCTGCCCACTGCCCCCCACACACGACCCTGTCTTCCTGCACCTAAACTGTGCGTCCGAGGAGTTCCCGGTGGCCGAGTGGTTAGGGTTCCAGGCTTTCACTGCCGTGGCCCAGGTTCAACCCCTGGTCGGGGAACTGAGATCCCGCAAGCCACGCAGCACGGCCAAAAACAAACAAAAAAGTGTGTCCAGAGTGTGTTTGGGGGCAGTTCCTTCAGGCCCCTGGCGCTGGTTGAGTCAAACCAGATCTGGTTGATCTGTGATCTGGTCAATCACAAACCAGGTTTGCGAAACAGGCCGACTGTCCACCCGGCCGCCACCTGCTCTGTGACTCAGACCTACCGCCTCTGGGCCTTAGTTTCCCATCGGTACAACCCAGGGCCCTGTGCTGATCATTTGAATTCTGCAGGGACAGATGAGGGTGCCGGCCCACGATGGGTGCTCCCTGCCCCCACCCCATTTCCCAGGGTGCCCCTTGCCTCGGCGCCCCCTCCAGAGCCCGGCCCATCCTCCAGAGCCCGGCCCACCCTCCAGAGCCCGGCCCCCCCTCCAGAGCCCGGCCCACCCTCCAGAGCCCGGCCCCCCCTCCAGAGCCCGGCCCACCCTCCAGAGCCCGGCCCCCCCTCCAGAGCTCGGCCCCCCCTCCAGAGCTCGCCTGGACCGTCCGCTCATCCCCAGACCTGCTTCTCTGCCCCGAGGGTCACTCCATCCTGAACTTTGGTGAGTGAGGTAAGCCCCACTCTCCTTCCAGAACTGGGCGTGGCCCGAGGGTTCTTGCCCAGGACAGCGGCTCCAGGCCGCAGTGCTCGCCTGGGGCCAGCTGTGGACATGGGGCCGGCTGCCGGGCCAGCTGAGCCTCAGTTTCCTCCTCCATGAAATGGGGACAAGAAGAGCGCCTGCCCCCCAGGGCCGTGGGGAGGGTTCTGTGGGCTCCCCACTCATCCATGGCTGACGCTAAGTTCCCAGCACAGGCTTGTGACGGCACGAGTCGCGCGCTCGGTCACGACCTGAAAGCTACCCTCCGGGCAGCCCCCGAGCACCCTCCGAGACTGCTGCTTCCCTGCAGACGTGCGCCATCTTCGGCCTTTCTTACGGGGGCCCAGCCAAGCCCACAGGCACCCCCCTCGCCTCCGGGGAGCCCCTCGATGCGTAGCCGGCAGAGGCTGGGGGTGCAGGGAGGCCGGGGCAGCGGGCGCGGCCTTCCCCGGGCAGCCCGGGTCCCTGATGCTACTTCACGCCACACCACCCAATAGGTGTGTTTTCACGCCCCTCGCCGCCACCGCTGGGAGGTTTTGCATCAGCTTCCAGGGAGGATGAAAATCTCACTATATGGAGAATGGGCTGGTGACGGCTAATTGATTTTACAGCAGTACCGAAGGACAGACAATGAAAGTGCCATCAATTTAATCCACTATTTAATGGTTCCAATTTAGCCTCTGTAAATGCTCACTAAACTAATTTCTCTGGGTTCAGCAATCTGAAAAGCTATCATATCTCTAATCTCCTTCAATATATTCATCTGGAAAAGGGAATTTAGCCAATTCTGATGTGCGGAGATGATCTGTTAGCACAGTGTAAATGTTTATAACACGGCAATCGAGTTCGTTTATAAGGATATGAAAAGTTTTATTGGGGAGGGCACTGGAGTGGAACCGGCGGATAATAGGCAGTTACCCAGCAGGCTCTGGGTGCCCGGGAGCGGGCAGGCATGCAGAAAAATACTCGGATTTGCTCTAATCCCAAATTGTGAGCTAAAGTTCGGCCCAGTACACAATGCGCCTGGAACTCGGCTGCACAAATGAGTGGCTGCCGTCCCCCCAGAGCCCGGCCCTCCCGCCGGCCGGCGCACCCCACCCACTGACACAAAGGCGGCGCGAGTGGAGGGCTGCCCGGGGCAGGGGTCACCGCCTGGGCCTCCCCGTCCCATTTCCAGAGCCCAGGGCTGATGGCGATCTGGCCCTTCTCCTTGGGCCGGACAGCTGAGGCGGCAGGTCCCTCCCCGGCAGTGCAGTCGGATGGGATTTATTAGAAAAAGAGACAAGGCCAGCTGTTCTCCTTCTTCACTGAGGACGGAGCAGGAGGAAGCAGGCTTAAATTACCGGGCAGGATTTCGGTGGCCACAAAGGGTTCATCCCTGGGAGGGGCTGGGAGGTCTGTCCCCTTCTCCTCCCGCCGGGAGCGCCACCTCCAAGTGACCTTTCCCAGGGTGGGTGCCCGGCAAGGGCGGCGGAGGAAGGCTGGGGGTGCCTGAGCCGCTGCTGGCCGGGAGCCCTCCCGCCGCCGTCCTGAGACCCAGGCCCCAGGCGCTGGGGGCTGAATGTGGAAGCCCCGGGCGGGTTGTTTATTTGTGTTTCCCAGCCTGAGGCCGCGGCTCAGTTGATTATTCGGTGCGAACGAGGCAGCCCGACCCGCCAGTTAAGTGTGGTTTTAGAGCACTGTTGTTTTTCTCACATCCATCCTGTTTTTAAAGAAAATACTCCCTGTAGCAGCAGCACAGAAATTAGGGAGGCTGGGAGGCTGGAGAAATGCCACCGGCCCCCTGCAAATGTGAGAGTGGCCAGGCGACTGCAGGCCTGTAGGCCGGGCCCAGCCGGGAGGGATGGCAGGAGGCAGGACACCCCTAGGGGCAGCTGCCCTGAGCCGGGACACCGAGGAGGACGCCGACAGGGCTGCCCCGGGGGCCCCCCCGAGGCCTGGGGACCCAGGTGGCCCATCTCGGGCCCAGCCCCTCCCCAGGGCCTGGCTGACGAGGCCAGAAATCGATTGGCCACACAGCCGTGACTGCCGTTCCTGTCCCACCCCCACGACGGGGGCCCCAGAGGGCAAGGGCCACATCTGGCGCCGGGGTCCCAGCTCCCAGCTCGGGGGCCTGGTAGGCAGCGGGCACACAATACAAGCTGGGTAAACAGCCTTACGGATGCCCACCTGTGTGCACTGGGGTAGGGCTCGGAGGGGAGGGGCACCGGTCGGAGGTGGGCAGCCTGGGCTGGGGGCTGGGCCCGCCAGTGCCCCTCCCCCGAGGTGGGGCCGGAGGAGACGCTGAGGGCAGCACCGCGGCACACAGCCTGGCCCCCGTGGACGGGGACGCCGGCCGTCCCCTGTGAACCCACCCTCTGGGCACCCAGGTGGACCCGGGCCTGGGAGGACAGCCCAGCCTCGGGCCACGTGCCGGGCATGCTGCTGGCAACTGGGGACCCTCCCCATCATGCCGGCCCACCCACCCATCCAGGTGAAGGCAGCCCATCTGGCCTCTCCAGCCTTGGCTTTTGTGTCCAATATCCCTGGCCAAGGCTGGCCTGGGGGGAGGGGCAGGGGGCCTCATTTCACACTGAGCTGAACACAGGGAATAGGGGTCCTGCACCCCGCACCCCCCATGGCTTGAAGCCCTCACACAGAGGCCCCTGGACAGGCCGGGGCCGGGGCTGGGGTTGCAGAAGTGCGTGGTACCAGGCCGCCCCGTCCATCTTCAGTAGCCCTGGGTGCAGGGCGCCAGGGGGCGTGTCCCCTCCAGCCCACAACCTCCGGGGCTGCCTGCCTGGTCAAGGGCACCCCCACAGTCCAGGGGTGCAGGGGCCACGGCCACCCCCAAGCGACACACAGGGGTACTTACATTCACACAGACACACGGACACACTCGGGCCCTGTTCAGATACGTTACACAAACAGCTACACACATAGGCACCCTCACCTACACACACCCACGCGCACTTGAAATGCGGGCCGGATTCTGGTCTGTGGGGCTGCTGCTCTCGATAAATCTGCCCAGCCAAGAACTCTGACCGAGCTCAGCTGCTCTCCCCAGAGGCCCGGAAGGCGAGTTCCAATCAGAACTCAACTGGAATCAGGTGTGTGGCTCTGGGCCGCTCCCTGCCCCTTTCAAGCCTTTCTATGCCAGTGGATTTCCAGGGTCAACAAAGACTCCACAGCCGGGGAGAAGACAACTGTACCGAGGAGGGAACACGATAAAGGGACTCATTCTCACTAAAGGGTAAATGACTATCTTTCTGTGAAGGGATCTGACTGCAGTAGGGGGCAGACAAAGGAAGCTGGGTGCCTTGGCCCCCATCCCCTGGCCTGGGGCTGGCGTCTCTGGGTGGGAGCTCTCTGGGCCTGCGTCGCACCTGGCCCCCATTGGTGGGCGGGGCCCCAGGACCAAGACCAGGTGGGACCAGGGACCAGTCGGCACCTGGGTGGCCACTCACTGCCTGCTTCTCTGTTTGGAGAGACTTCCTCCCCTGAGGTCTGCGTGACCTGAGGTTTACAGCAGTGCCCGAGTGCAGGGCAAATCTGGCAACCACGGCCATCTCTGGAGCCGCCGGTGACACCTTCCCCCCGGGAGGGGAGCCCTGGCCGTGCCTGCAGTGAGCAGCCACCGCCCCTTGGGTCCCCAGGCCCGGCAGCCCCTTGGCGGGCCGTGGGTGCCCAGCCCGCCTGCACCAGGCCCGGCGCTGCAGCCAGGGGAACTCAGCTTCCCAGCGCCCGGATAGTGACACCATGCACGCAGCTTTATGACGGTAAGGAGCATTCTTTCCACTGTAAATTATATTTAACATTCCACAGAACTTTATTGCATTTTGTGTTTGGGTTTATGAAAAAATCTGTATTTAACTTCAAGCCCTGGTAAACATCTTTGCTTATGTTGTTCTGCGGTTCCTTATTTGAGTATTTCGATTTAATTTCACAGTTCATGTACCTTAAAGTTTTGGCTTTCCCCCTCCCTTCCCGGCTCACTCAGAGACGCCAGCCTGGCCTTGCCCGGCCCAGGCCGGCTCCACGGCGAGGCGAGGCGAGGCGAGGCGAGGGGTCCTGGCCGGCCCGGGTGGAGGACCCCGCCGCCCCAGGGTCTGGGCTGTGAGGCGACCCCTCACCCCCGGGCACAGTGTCTGGGCATCACAGGGCCTCGCCAGGCAGCCACCGGGAGGAGGGGCAGCACGGAGGGCCGGGGTGGGGGGCCGGAAGCCGGGGTCGGTTGCACGACCGGCCCATGGCCCGGGAAGGAGGGGAGGGCCTGCCGGAGATGTCTGCTGCAGAGCCCGCCGGGCCCCGGTCTGTGGTCTCAGCACACTGCTGAGGGTGGGGGAGGGAAGAGGAGGTAGCCAGGGAGAGGCCGGCCCCCAAGGACTGGCACGGACAGAGGACGGCTCCAGAGCTTGCCTGGCCCCGGGGCCCGGCACCCATCGGCCCGCGTCCCCCCTCGCCGGCCCCGGAGGCGTCCGGACCCATGGCGCTGGGCTTGCCATGGCAGGTCCCGCTCCCCTCTGGCCTCCACCTCTGCCGGGAGCCGGGACTGGGCCATCTTCAGGCCAGGCCGGCACGGCTCTGCCGAGGCCTGCCCTTCCCTCCGGCATTCTGAGTCTCTGCGGACGGGGAGGGACTTTGAGAAGAGCTGGAGTCCCCGGGCAGCCTCTCCGCCCAGGCCGGGCCGGGCCCAGCCTCCCTCCGCCAGGCGGAGCGGATGGGGAAAGGCTCGCTCGCCCGTGTACCTCGGTTGGTCCACGTTTACGTCGCCTCCGTTCTGGTCTGAGTAGGAAAATCTCACGGGGCTCCGGTGTCTGAGGAGCCCCAGGTAAGGACGTGCATGTCCTGCCTACCTGAGCCACCTGGCGTGGGGCAGCCCTGACAGAGGGACACCGCCCCCCCGGGCCAGGGCCTGAGCAGGCGGCCTTCTCCTTCCCGTGGATGCTGAGGCCGGGAGCTGCCGAAGAGGCTCCGAGCCGCTCTCCGGGAGCAGAGGAGGAGCCCGGGGTCCTGGTGGTCCCCAGGATTCACACCTGAGGCTCTGGGAGGTCCGCTCACTTGCCCCAGATCCCATGACGGCTCATCCTCTCCCATTGGCCCATCCCTTTTGGGACCCGAGCCCCCTGGGTAGCCCCATGCCGTGCCTCTTCCCCGTGGACCTCCCAGGGGCCCCCCCAGAGCCCAGTTCTGTCCCACCCTCACTGCTCCGGTGGCCTCTCACACCTGGTATTCTCAGGACACAGGCTGTCCCCGTCTCTGGGGATGCTCTCCTGCTCACAGGTGGCCTCAGCTGCCCAGCCTTCAGGGCAACAGAAACCCGGTAGACCTGGCTGCCGAACCTTGCAGGGGTGGCTTCCCCAGACAGGACTGGAGGGCGGGCCTCTCTGAGCCCTGCTGGCAGCGCCCGAGGACCATTCGCTGAACAAGTGAAGGGAAGAAAGAACAGCGTCTGGGGAGGTGGTGGCCAGCGAGCCCAGCTTCCAAGGAGTAGGACCAACAACCCCGGGTGGCACATAGCAGGCAGATAGCACTAAGCGAGCACGCCGCTCCTTCGCAGACAGGACCACAGAATCCTTCTTAACACAGTGCTCCAGGAGGCTGTTCTCCATCAAAAGTGGCAAAATAGGGCTTCCCTGGTGGCGCAGTGGTGAGAGTCCGCCTGCGGATGCAGGGGACACGGGTTTGTGCCCCGGTCCGGGAAGATCCGTGAGACATGGCCGCTGGGCCTGCGCATCCGGAGCCCGTGCTCTGCAACAGGAGAGGCCACAGCAGTGAGATGCCAGCGTACCACCAAAAAAAAAAAAAAAAGGCAAAATAAATGAAACCTGTTTGCTGACCCTGGACATAACCACCCCACAGTTTTTCTGCGGGTCCCCTGGGAGCTACCGTGAATCAAGCCACAGAGTGGGTCCCTCACCGTCACCAGCAACACCAAGCACCCCTCCTGTCAAAGCACCCACCCTGGTGCCAGCCCCCGATGGACCCTGCGCAAAGCCCTAGGGATGGCATCTAGCAAGTGGGCCCCACAGAGGCCCAGCAACACCAGGTTCACCCCCTTCTCTGAACTTCAGTCACTTCATTCCCCAAAGGATTTGAAATAGTAAGAACAAAATAACACCCACCTGAGTAAATATGGAGAGAAGGCAGGATTCGGAAGGTCAGGATTCAGAAGTGTGTACCATGGTGTCATGCAGCTAAAAACAGACAACGGTTTGACTCTGGGCTTCCTAGGGGCCAAGGCAAAAAGGGAAACACACTCCATTGCAATGTACCCGAGGCACCGCCCGCGCAAGAAAAATAAGCCAGGCAACCAGGAGGAATAAGGCTTTCCCGTTCAGGAGGCCTGAGAAGCTTCCGACCATCGTGCCACAAATGGATTTCCTGAGATGCTTCAGGCAGCCTCTGCGGGTGTGTGGTGCTGTGGAATGGATGCTAGCCTGCACATCTAGGTCGCAGGCTCAACCAGGAAACAGCTGGGGCGTCAGTTTCCCCATCGGAAAATGCGCAGTGCTTCCTGCTTCCTGGTGTGGTGAGAGCTGGGGAGGGCCTGGCGAGGGGCCGGGCTGCAGGAGGCTGGCGTAGCCGCGGTCGGGGAAGCCTACCACCCTCCAGCCGCAAGGCACGATCGCTGCGCCCGTAATTTAGTATCATTGTTTCATCAGTCACAAAATCCAAATGGAAAAGCAGACACATAAATACCCTCGCCCAGGGAGCTGCTGGACCGTGCGTGGGCCCAGAGCGGGGAGTGTGGGCCCCGCTCAGCCGTGGGGACTCCTGGTCCCCGGGGCCAGGTTAGTCTGAGCCCAGGCTGGCAGGTCCTGGGGGCTGGGGAGAGGCAGAGGAGGGCGCGGCCAAGTTCTGAGCAGCCGTCCAGGCAGGAGAGAGACTGGAGGGGCCCTGCGGGGGCCTTTGCTCTGTCTCTTCACAGACTGGCTCGCTCCCCAGGAGGCCCCAGAAAATCCATGGCCTGAAAAACCAGTTCAGATTTCACGGGCAGCCCGGGCGTGGGCCGTTCCTGCCAGACAAAGGGTGGGCAGCCTCGGGGGGTGGGGGAGGCCGGCAGGAGGCAGACGCACCGTTGGGGGTCACGGCCGGCAGAGGGGCCCCACGTGGTGTTTGGAGGCAAAGCCCTGACGGAGGAGGCCCGGTGCTCCGGGTTTGGGACCCTGGGCAAAGCCCACCCCCTCTCTGGGCCTTGGTTTCCCCTTCTGCAGAGCAGCGAGCATCACCCCAGTGTCTGGATGGCAGGAGGGGAAGGGCGCCTCCAGCTGTGCAAACTGTGGGGTGGGGGAGGGAGCCTGCGGGTGTGGCCCGCGGTCACCGTGACGACGAGGCGGCAGTGAAAGACGCCGGCTGTTCCTGGAACGGTGCTGTGTGTTTGCGACTGTTGTGTGACACCCACACTCCGCCAGACTTGTTTCAAACGGCGTTTTGTTGGCCAGCGCGAAGGGGAGCTCGTGCCCGCCAGCCTCTCCTCCTCTCCCTGCCAACCTCAGGGGTGGCACCGCGGCTTCCAAAATCTCATTACCGCCGCCGTTCCGTCCTCCTCCGAAGCTCTCTCCACTGCTGCCCCAGCTCTCCTTTTGGAGGATAAATTTCTGTAGCAGCCAATTACAGCCGTTTGATGTGCGTAATGATGAAGCGGTGGAAATTGGAATTGACACCTCAGAGGATCGCGGAGGGGGCAGGCCACGGCGGACACGAATCTGGCATTTTCTTAGAGTTTTCTCCCACTGACGACGCTCGCGGGGGGCCGGGGCTCTGCCTGTGAGCAGGGGGGCAGGGGCTGTGGCCCGGCCGGCGGCGGGGAGGGGGGGGACTGGGGCAGCCCCGCCGCCTGGTCCTAAGCACCGATCAATTACAGCGCAGACAAGCCAGTGTCACATGTGATTCACAATGTCAATTTCATGCTCGTGGTAACCATTTAAGAAAGAGCTGGGCTGGTTTTACATTTGATAAGAAATCAGCAGCGTTTGTGTTTGCAAAAAGACGGATCACAGAGTGTGACAGGTCCCAGAGATTGCCAGCCGCATCGACGGCCCGTCTGGAGTCTGTCAGGGACCCGCAAGTATTTATTTCAAATGGGTTCCCCCCGCCCCGCCGCCCCCCGCAAGCTGGGACGTGAAAATAAACTGTCAGTCTCTATTTACAGCTGTACAAGCTGGAAATACAGAGGATTTTAGGTTAAATTGTCAGTTAACAGAATTCAAAATAGAAAAAAGAAATGGGCCTTGCTGGCTTTATTGCACATTTTGCTAGGGAAAGTCATCTCCGCGTCTGGAGGGGTGGAGGAGCCGGGAAGGGGCGGTGACGCCGGCCTGAGGACTTCCCAGTGTTCCGGAGAATTAGGGCGCAGCTCTCGGGGCTAATTGGACGGAGGCCCAAAGCTGAAGGAGTATCCTGGCCTTGCCCTGCTCTCTGCCAGCTTGCAGATTTAGTGTCTTCAGGAGCGGGGCACGGCTAATCTGGCCAGGAGGACGTCCTTGGGTGCGCTCGGCTTCCGCCACAGACGGGGAGCTGCCCGGGGACCTGCCTCCCGGACTCGGGTCTGGGCAGGGGCTCTCAGGCTCTGCACGGACAGAGGCTCCTGCCGAGCTCAGGGGGCGAGGACGCTCAGGGAGACCCTGTGTGCCCCCGCTCCTTGCAGGCAGAGCGGACACCCAGGTCTTGGGGCCGTGCCCGCAGGATCCATGGTTTCTTACCAGCCCGGTCCAGGATGGGGTCCGTGGAGCCAGCACCGCAATTGCCCTATTTAATGACCGGAGCCGTGTCTGGCTGGAGGCGGCTATAGAGGGGCCGGCGAGGTCCTGGCACCGAGACAAGGAGGCAGCTCCCCTCGCATCTCCAGGGCAACGAGCGGACAAGCCGCCTGGCTTCTCCGGTTTCCAGGCGCCGAAGCTTCTTGGCAAGGGCCTGGCCTGGCCTGGCCTGGCTGGCGGGGCTGCAGGCCCCCAGGAGGTGCTCACTGCTCCAGGGCACAGCCTGGGCTTGGGAGCCTCCGTCTTCTTATCTGTGAAACGGGGATAAAATAGGAGCTGAGAAGTGCGGCCTCCAACGTGCTGTGTGACCCTGAGCCCTTCCCTCCCCTCTCTGGGCGCCGGTTTCTGCACCCGCCTAATGACAGGGGTGAGGTTTGGGCTGTGGATGGCAGGGGCTTGATTCCTGCCAGTGGGAGGAGCCCTCCCTGGACCCTGCTGGGAGCCAGCCGGCTTCACCGAACACAGAGGCCTCTCTTTCAGGGGCCTCGGCGGGGAGTGTACAGAACTCAGCACAGCCGCCATCTCGATGGCTCACGGGCCCCAGGAGTGCCACAGAATGACGGCCACTGGCCTGCAAGACCCCCGGGGGCGGGGGCCGGCACGGACCTACCAATGTCCCAAAGGAGCTTGCCCTTGTCCGCCCTCCACTTCTCCACAGCCTGGGTTTCAGCCCCTCAACGCCTAGGCCTCGGGGGCCGGGTATCCCGGGGTCCCTGCCCACTGGGGCAAGGGGGTGCTGCATGCACAGACCCCCACCTGGTTCCTCTGGGGCCTCTGGGTGGCCTGTGTGTGGCCCCAGATGTCCAAGCAGGGCCGTGGGCCGATCCGCAGGCTTGGGTCCACCGTTGCCTGGGTACCGTGGTGCTGGGGAGGGGGGTGGGCGCGTCCAGAGAGAGACCAGTCACACCAGATGGAAAGCAGAGTCTGAGCACCACGTCCCGGCCACGTGGCGTCCCCCGAGGCCAGCTGGGCAGGCAGCCCACCCCTCCGTCCCGGCGAGGGAAGGGCTGGAGGAAGCCTCAGTCTGGACGGACCCGCCAGCGGCCGCATGTGCGTGGCCCCGCGCAGCGCTGTACCGTTTGCAAACGGGCCGGCATCCCGCGCCTCCCTGGCTCCTCACGAGCTCTCCAGTGCGCCTTGACGCCCGCCAGGCGGAGAGGAAGCTGAGGCTCGGGCAGCTCGGGGACCCCTGGGCCACGTGCTCAGCCAGCCTGACGTGCAAGCGTCCGGCCCCCGCCCCCGCCCAGGCCCGCAGAAGAAAGAGGGCCATGGGCCCCTGCCGCCCTCAGCGCGCCCGCCGCAGCCCCTGTTCCCTCGGCGGAGGCTGCCCTCGGGACCCCCGCCCTCGAGAAGGGGGACGAGCGCCACGGTTTATTGACTGAAGGCAGCCATCGATTTGTTAAGAGCTTCTGCATTGCCCTTCTACGGGAAATACTGTCCTCTCACCGCGTCCCGCCAGAACCCCAGGCCAGAGGCTCTCTCCTCGACGCTGTAAATTTCCATCCGGGCCTCTCTGCAGCCCCGTGTGTGGGAGCTGGGCGGGGGGCAGGCTAATGGCCTGATGGCTCGTCTGGGTCAGGCCTGCCGGGGCTGCCGGCCCAGAGAAAACCACTCCCCCAAACAGTCCCAGGCCCACGCCCGAGGCCCCAGCGTCACACCCTCAGCAGCTCTGCAGAGACCCCCGGACTCCCCAGAGCAGAGCCGACCAGGTCACTCCCCGTCCCCAGGGAGTGACCTGGGGACACAGCCAGCCTGTAGCCGGCTGTTCAGAGCTGCAGCCAGCGCTGAATCAGGCCCCAAACCCCGCGGAGGGGCTCCTGGCCCGGGGACGTGGCAGCCGCTGCAGCCCGAGCCACCCCCAGACACCCCAGCCCGGAGCTTTCCCACCAGCTGTGTGCTCTCACCGGGCACCTGGCTCCTCTTGTCACCTGGCCCCGCCACCTCTGCGACGCTCCCACGGGGCCTCCCTGGCCTCTCCCTGGGCAGCACCCCTACCCACACCCTGCCCCTCAGCTCATCCTGTTCTGGGGTCCATGCCCCAGAGTAAGAAAAGGCTCCTGAGGGGAGGGACAGAGTCTGGGGGTCTCCAGAGGCCAGACTGGAGGGTGGGTCCTCCCAGATGCCCACCACCTTCGGGTGCAGAGAGGAGGTCGGAGGGTGGCCAGGCCGGGCGCCTGCTCCCCAGCTCACCCTGGCCGCTTCCAGGCCACCCACAGCGTGCAGCGGCCATACCCTGGGCCAGCCCGACACCCGGGCCTCCTCGAAGCGTGGCCCCGCCGGGCCGGGCCGAGGGAGACACACAGCACTGCCAACAAGACGCCGCCCGGGCCCACCGAAGGAGCTCCCTTGGGGTGCCCCACCCTACTCCCCAAGTGACCACTAGCCCCGAGGACGTTCCAGAATCCCCAGACCCGGGTACCCAGAGCTCAGTCCCCCACCCCGAGGGGGCCCCCCAGCCCTCACAGAGCCTTGCCCCCCGCTGCGTCCAGTATCAGGGCAGGGGAGCCCTGTGTGACCCCATGGCCCCAACCCACATCTCCCGACCCCCCGGCCCAAGGCAGCCCCCCGTGGGGGAGGGTGTGTGGCGGCTTTTCTGTCTGGGTGGGTCGGAGAGGGACGTCCAGCCGAGGATGCAGTGAAGAGGCCACAGGGCTGGAGACGGAGCCCGGGCTCTGCTTTTCATAAAGGTATTTTATATACCTGAAGCTTCAGTAAATCACTGAAGACAGGCGCACAAACGAAAACATGGACAGCGTCCACAGAACCTCTGTTCCCAGCAGCCGAAGGGTGGACACACCCCAGTGTCCGTGACAGATAAAATGTGGTCCGTGTGCACAGGGCAGCAGGATTGGGCCCCCAAAAGGATGGAGCTCCAAAACACGCAAAAACCTGGATAGGCCTGGAAAACATCTCAGTGAAGGAGCCAGTCATAAAAGACGATGTAGAAGAAGAAACGTCCAAAGCAGGCAAATCACAGAGACGAAGGATGGGTACGGCAGCCCAGGGGCCGGGGCAGGAGTGGGTGCTCAGGGCACGGGGTCTCCGAGGGCGGAAGGTGCCCAGGAACTAGACCCAGGTGACGGTGGCATGACACCGTGAACTGCTAAACGCAGCTGGACTGGACACCTCAAAACGGTTCAACGGGTGGCTTTTACGTGTCGTGAACTTCACCTCAGTTGAAACAAAAACCCCAACTTTAATCCAGCTGGAGACGACTCTGGCTGAAGTCGGCGTGGGCGAGGGCCTTAACCTTGTCTCTTGGAGTCTGTTTCTGCATTTTCTAGAGCAGCACCGCCCTAAGGAAACACAAGTGCACCCTCATAAGTGATTCCTAATTTTCTGGTGGCCATGGTGGAAACATCAAGACAGGTGACATTCATTTAAATAATACACTTAAAACACCAAAACTAGGGAGTTCCCTGGCGGTCCAGTGGTTAGGGCTCTGAGCTTCCACTGCAGGGGGCACGGGTTCGATCCCTGGCCAGGGAGCTAAAATCCCGCACGCCGCGCAGCGCGGCCGCAAAAAAAAAATTAAAAATAAGAAAAAAAGAAAGAAACGAAAAAGAAAAAGACACCAATAACACAACCATTTCAACATGTGATCAAGACACAGGTATTAACAGAACTGTTTGCGCTGATACGAAGTTGTGGGTCGGGTGTGTATGTGACCCTTCCTGGGCGCCTAGATTGCCGTTGGCCACATTTTGGGTGCCCTGAAACCACAGGTGGCCGGTGGTCACTGCACTGGGTGACCACGCTGTCCCCTTGACACCCCCGTTGGCTCTGAGGTCACTTGGTGGGCTTTCCGTCGTCAGACTCCCATGAGTGTCAGGCGGGGGAGCCCACCGCCCTGCCCTTCTCCGTCTCAGGGAGGTTCCAGAAGGCCGTGTTGCCTCTGCCAGGATTCCACACAGCCCGGCAGGCTGTGGCTGGCAGCGGTGGGCACAGACAGGGTGTGGGGGCGTCAGGGCGCTGAGCACCAGCCCCTCTCCGCCCAGGGCCCAGCACCTCCCCCGCCGGCCTGGAGGCCGGAGCTGCCCAGTCCACCGTCAGCACCGGGGCAGGGCCACCGTGCCGCCGGCCCCGCGGCCGCGACAGGGGGCACAGGGCCCGGGTGCTGAGAGCACCCACTGCCCCCACCTGTGCCTGCACCCCGGGAGCAGGGCCGGGGCTCTGGTCCTGCCTTTCCACCCACTGTGGGACCCTTCCTTCTCCAGCCCGAGGTCATCGTTTGTGAGCCATACCAACACCCACTGTCTGGGGCCCCACGTGAGCATGACGTGGTCCAGGGCAGGACACAGCTAGACACTGGGGTGACGAAAACTGAACGAAGTGTCACGGCGCATTACCGCGTAAGGCGGGTGACTGGGGAGAGGGAGGGGCCTCGGCAGGAGCGGCCCTGACACTGACATCGGAAGGGGCCGCACGTGCAAAGGCCCAGGGGTGCAGATGGGATTGGCCCCCTCAGGAGCCTGGCAGGTGACTGGGCTGTGGGGAGGGGGACGGGTCGGAGGGACAGCCCAGACCTGAGGGTCCCGAAGCCTTTAAACCAGGGAGGGACAGGGAAATGATTCTATTCTCACCGTCCTGCAGCTTTTGATTTTAATTTCACGTCACACAAAATTCACTGTTTTAAAGGGAAGTGATCAGCGCCACTAGCACAGTCACCGTGTTGTGCAGCCACCACCTATGCCCGGTTCAGAAGCATTTCCGTCACCCAGAAGGGGGTCTGGTGCCCGTTAGCGGTCACTGCCCGTTCCCCCTCCCCGGTGCCCCAGCCCCTGGCACCCCCCAGCCTGCTCTCTGTCTCGGTGGGTTTGCCTGTCCCAGACATTTCACATAAATGGAATCACACGCTATGTGGCCTCTCGTGTCTGCCTTCTTTCACTGAGCAGCATGTTTTCTATAGCTTTTTATTTTTAACTGTTTATTTCGGGAGAATTTCAAATTTAGAGGGAAATTGCAAGAATCACACAAGGAGCCCAGAACACGCGCTTTGCCCAGGAGATTCGGGTTTTCTCAGTTGTCCTCATAGCGGAGGATCCAGTTACAGGATCATGTACTGCATCTGGCTGTCGGGAACCCCGTCTCCCGGGTTCTCCTTGACGTTCACAACTTTGACGCCCCTGGAGACTGCAGGCCTGTTGTTTCCCACAACATCCCTCCATTTGGGTTTGACGGGCGTTTCCTCATGATTAGCCCGAGGACAGGCAGGAATACCGCAGGCTGAAGCTGTGTCACATGAGGGCACAGGGTGGGGCTCACGGTGATCAGCCTGGCTTCCCGCCGTGAAATCACTCTTCCCCGGCGTGCAACACACAAGGCCCTGCCGTGGAGATACTTGGAAACTACGTAAAATCACCCTTCTCATCACACATCACCCACCAGTTTTAACATCCGTCGCTGGTTATTGCCGTGATGGCTGACAAATGGTGATTTTCAAACCCCATCCTCCTTTCTCCCCGTGTGTTTATCTATTTACCTGCAGCGCTGTGGATGTGTGGTTGCTATTTCATTCCACGGGTTATAAGCCTGTTATTTATTTGATGCTTGAATTGTCCCTCTTTGACCAGCGTCGACCAGCAGGCACCCCTCGGAGCTGGCACCCAGATCCCCTGGACGCACTCCCCTACTTTCTGAACAGATGTGCCCAGCTCAGCCTCTTTCCCGCCCCAGCCCTGGACTCGGCCAAGCCACCTCTCCTTCCAGTAGAGGATGGTGGTGAGGAGCCAAGGTCCGGGCAGGCGGTGTGCTCATTGCTGCTGAGATGCTGCAGCGTCCAGACCTCCCTGGGGTGACACACGGAGTGAGGAGACGACACACGTGCACCGGCGTTCGTCTTTATTTCCTCGTCCGTGTGCGTGTAACGAAACCAACTCTGCCGCAACAACGCGGAGCGGGTACCAGCTTTCCCCGACCCTTGTGTGTCGCCCTTGTTTGAAAATGAGAGACCCAGTCCCACCATCTCGACAACATAGCCAATCTCCCAGCCCCACTTGGACACTCTCCTCACAGGGGGCCTGCCTGACACCTGGCTGCCTTCCCGCGAGGAGGGGTGGGGGTGGGGAACTGGAGGGGGGGGGAGGGGCGGGGGAGGGGGGACACACGACCCTCAGCTGCACTCCCCAAACTCACCGTGCAGCTCTGTGAACGACGGGTGGGTGGGGAGATCGGGGGGGGGGGGGGCAGAAGTTTCTAGGGGTGAGTGCTCGTGGCACCAAAGTCACTTGTGGGAAATGCTCACGGTAGAGTGACTCACGTAGGCCCAAGCCGGCGATGTCGGTGGAATGCGGAACCTCGCACCACGGAATACTACACGGCAGTGAAAAAGAGCTAAGCACGGGGACTCGGCCCCGAACCCCCACCCCCCACAAAGGATACACTGTACGATCCCACGTACGTGAAGCTCAAAATCGGAACAGTGCTTACCCTGCTGGGGTGCCATGACTGGGAGGGGGCGCTGGAACGTGCTGGCCCAACATCTAGCGGGGCTTCGTGGGCCTGAGAACTACATATGCAAAAACAAATCACGCCATTCTCGGGACGTCTGTGGACTTTCCGTATGCATTTCAGTCAAGAAAGGAAAGAGTCAAGTTAGAGACGAAGGGCTCCCGGGTCCCGTGAACCCTGACGATCTAGGTCTGCGTCACCCGCCCTCAGTCTCCCCACCTGTCGAATGGGCACGAGACGTCCACTCCGAGGCCCCGCTGCTGCCTCTCAAGGCCGCCCCCTCCTCCAGCCTGGAGCCCCTGCACCTCGGGGTCCTCAGCCCCCCGGCCCAGACGAGCCAGCAGGGACACTGACCCCGCAGGCCCGCCCGATGAGCGCATCGCGGGCTGTTTTGTGAGCGAGGGGCGGACGGCCGGGCGAGCGAGGGAGCGGGCCGGGGAAGGGTTTAGAATGATGATGATGGGGCCCGAAATTGGCGGAGATTTACAGCGCGGGCCGGGAGCGGAGGGCGAGGGGCCGGCGCCCGAGCGGCCTAATGGATCCGTCAGCTTGTTCAGCGGCTCAGCGGGCCGAGGCCGGTCACCCGGCTTTCCGCCGGCAGCACAAAGCACTTCAATTTCGTTAGGAAATGTATCAATTTAACTGACTTGAGCGGCGCGCTGAAAAACCTAATGAATCTGGACTCAATTTTCCGCCACGCTGCTCCTGAGAACTGTCGGAAACAATGTCTGTGGTCGGAGGTGACGGGGTGGCCGCCGATAGGCCGCCCAGGCGCCCTGCGCCTTCCCGCATGGCCGTCCGTCCCCGGCAGGGTCAGCGGAGAGAGACGGACCTGTCTCCGCGGCCCGCACGGCCCCGCCCGCGCCTCCCTAACAATGATGTCATTATAGGTAAATTGGCCTCTATTTCAGCAGGATGATAGTGCTAATTGAGTGAGAAAATATAATACAGGGAGCTGTCGTCTGCAGCTAACGGGAGGGGAGGGACAGACTAACTGGCCGCGGCTGCTACGACGGCAGGGACACTTCTGCTGATAACTGCGCGGACGTCCCCGCTCGTCACCGCGGTTTCTGCCCAGAGACTCGCGGCTCTGGCGGTAGATGGCTCCGCTGACGGGCCGAGGAGGGTCCCGGTGGCCCGGCGGGCCAGGAGGCGGCAGCCTGGTACACAGGAGGGGCTCCCCGGGGGCCCGGAGAGGTACCGGGAGGTGATCCTCCAGGTCCAGAGCCACAGGGCGGCCGGAGGGTTCTAGAAAATGCAGAGTGCCCGTGGCTGGGGTGCGGATGCAGGTGCTAGAGGAGGCGGGTTGCAGGGGGCCAGGATCCCGGGCTCTAGGCCACCCCGAGGCCTGGGGAGAGCCAAGCAGGCCCGAGCATCTGGGCCGGAGGGGCAGGGCTCCTTAGCCCTCACCCCGCGGACGACACACTGGCTGTTCACGGCCAGGGCTCCGGGCTCCTCCTCGAGACCCGGCCGGTTGGCGTCTCAGCCCTGGGGCCTCTCTCACCCCTGTTCTGACCCTGCCGCCAGCCCTGTCCCGACACCCTCAGCTGCATCTCATCCCCACCCAGGGCCCGGGCCTCCAGGTAGGACCCCAGTCACCCTGTGGGCCCCTCAGCCCCGCCCCCACCCCAGGCCTCTTTGCCAAGGCCTCAGCTGTTCTAAAACATGCTGACCCCGTGAAAGGCTCCCCCGACACAGGTGCCTGCTGAGATCAGAGCTCCCCGCCGATGCTACATCTGGAGACTCCTTCTAGAGTTAAGGTGCCTCTGGCCGACGCCCCGACACACCCCGGCCTCAGCCGCAGCGGAGGGGAGCCCGGCCCCAGGCCACCCCAGGGCCATCCAGACCACTGGGCCAGCCCACCCCCGCCCAGCTGGAGCGGCTGGACCGGGTGACAGAGAAGTCCTCTCGGGCCCAGTGCTGAGTTAGAGGAAGCGGAGAGGGCGCTCGCGCTCCCGGCAAGGATTCGCCGGCTCTGGGCTGGGGACGCACCATGGATGAGACGAGGCCCCTGCCCCTAATGGCAGTGCAGGTCCCCGAACCATCACGCGTGCCGTCGTGGAAGCACGCCCCGCTGGCTGGGGGACGGGAAAGGCTTCCCAGGAGAGGAGGTAACAGGGCGGGCCTTGGGGGATGAGTAGGAGCTCAGGGACCGAGGGCTTGGGAAGGGCACCCCAAGCGGAGGTCACGGCACAAGGAGGGCTGTGACAGCCTTGGACGGAGGCCCACGAGGGGCAAAGGACCCCTGGGCCGTGCCTCGGGGCCAGAGTAAGCACACTGTTCCCCGGGCGCCTCCCTCGGCCACGTGGCCCTTTCCAAGGAGCCTGAGGCCATAGGGCCCTCCACCCAAGGGCGCTCGGTGGAGGAAGGTGAGGCCCCTGCCACCTGCCACCCGAGGGGGAGGGTGGCAGAGGCCGGCTCCCCAGGTCTAGAACACGCTGACCCTGCCCTGCAGGTGGGGGAAGGGATCCCAGAAGGTGCGGGACCCCGGGGCCCGTCCGGAATCCCCAGCCGTGATGGTGCAAAGCCTGCCCCCTCCGCTCCCTCCGCAGCCCCGGCCCTGTGCACCCCTTGAGCAGGTGGGTGAACCTTTCTGAACCTGTTTCCTCACCTGTCGAATGGGGGCGGCTCAAGTGCCTGTCCCTCTGAGGTTAGCTAAGAAAGCGAACCGTGGGCACGTCACAGGCCCTCGGGAAGGGGACCCCGCTGCTTCCGGGTCCGACCCCGAGGGCCTGGCTGGCCCGGCCCGGCCTGGGTTTCCACAGAGGGTGGTTTCACGGACCCCGCCGCCCAACCGAGGCCGACCCCGACCCAGCTGAAGCCTCCTCCCCTCCCCCTCCCCCACCAGCCTTTCCCACGCCCGCTGTCTCCGTAGCCATTCACATCACACGACCTCAAGGGGGGGCGCACGTGGGGTCCAGTGCGACCGGGCAGGGCTTGCCAGGGGCGGTGAGCGCTCTGGGTTTGC
Source organism: Kogia breviceps (assembly GCF_026419965.1). Classification (NCBI taxonomy): domain Eukaryota; kingdom Metazoa; phylum Chordata; class Mammalia; order Artiodactyla; family Physeteridae; genus Kogia; species Kogia breviceps. The sequence continues at coordinate 90,306,245 of NC_081323.1, forward strand.
GACCTGGTCCCGGCCCCCGGCCGGGGGTCAGGCTCCGCTCTGGCCTCCTGCCAGGTGAGCCGGGAGGCCTTCTACCACCCTGGCCTCTGCAGCGACCGCAAAACGGTGGCTGACCTGCTCCCCTGGGGCTGAGAGGGCAAACTGTCGAGCGCCAAACACACCCGAGAAAGCACCGTGGTCCCGGGGCGTGAGCTGCTGGGAGGCTGGGGAGGGGCGGCTGCGGTGGTCGGTGGTCGGCGAGGACGTCCAGGAAACAGTGACCGGCCTGAGTCCCGAAGAGCCAGATGCTCACGGGTGGCAAACGGGGCTCGGGCGGCCCTGGGCTGTTCGGGCTGCCCGGGCATTGGGCACGGAGACAGACGAGGTGCCGCCCTACGGAGCTGAGAGCCGGGGACACCCCAGGGACAGCAGTGCTCTGGGAGCCACATCTGGCCCCCAGGGACAGGCGGAGGGCCAGGGGCTGCCGGGGTCCGGGCTGGGCCAGTGGCGCCAGGCAGGACTGTCCCCGGCGGCCCCGGGCAGAGGTGAGGCTCCGCGCATCCGGCCCGGCACTTAGAGTCATCACGAATGACTCAGCTGACAGGTCTGTGTGCTGTTTGTTAATCCACTCGGATTCATTCATGGGGACAGCTGGTGGGGTCCCAGCAGGGCAGCCTCACAGCCCGCCTGCCGCGACAGCCGGCTCGGGGCAGAGGTACTTAGGGCTCAGCAGGCGCAGCCTCGGCCGGCCAGGGACACCCTCACTTTTCCGAGGGTGCTGGCCAGGGCAGGCTGCGGGGTGTCTGAGGCCTGGGGGAGGGGGGCTTGCAGAGGGAGGGCCACGTCCCCAGGACGAGCCAGGGGATCCGGAGCAGGGGAGGGTGCCCCACAGCTGTGCTTCCAGCAGTGAGAGCCCCCCCACGTCCCTGGGCCAGAGGGGCGACCCTCTGGGCCTCCATCTTGCCGCCCTGGGGTCAGGGGGACAGTGATCCTGTTCGCCTCGGTCGGTCCCGACATCCTGGGGCTCGGTGACCTTGGCCTCACTCTGAGAGTGAGGGTCAAAGCCAGGCCAAAGCCGGCGTCTGGGTCAAATTTGCCGAGGGAGAAGGAGGTTAGAAGTGAGCAGGGGTAGGGGTCCCAAGTCCTTTGCACGCCGACCTCCGTGGGCCAGGGAGCCCCGCAGTGGTCCTTGGTCCCCCGAGCCCCCCCGGGCCGGCCGGCCCGAGCTCGGGCCCAGAGGAGAGCGGGCAGGGAGCCAGCGTCCGGAGGCTACCGGGCGGCGGGCTGGGGATGGATGGCAGGCCCGCGGCGCGCACCACCGTTAACAGAGCAGACGGCCTCCCTCTCTTCATCTCCCGGTCCCCACAGCTTTGTTATTTAAAGTCAGGTTAAGGGAAGAAAAAAACCCACAGACAGGTTTGGCTGGGAGGCCCGAGGACAGGAAAAGTTAGAGATATTTATTTGACAGGGTCAAGGTTGGTGCCTTTCTCTTCCCTCTCCCCAGGTCCCATAGGTGTTAGGCTGAGAGACATTTAATCGCGGGAGTAGCGGTTTCATATCTATAACAAAAATCAAATAATGCAAGATGATTTACTCCCCCTAGCAACCGCGGAGCTCACCCTTAGCAACCAGGCTAGCCTCGGGCTGCGGTGTAATCAGCTTGAAAATATTTCAATTATTGTGTTGATTTTAGTGGATTTGAGAAGCGCTGTGTGGAGAGCCGGGCACATTCTCCCCGCGACCTGCAGAGGAAGATATTGATTTAAACAGGTGTCAGGGAGGGAAAGTGGGGTAAATTTAAATGCTGTGGGAGAGCTGCACGTTGCGCGCAGACGGGGCGGGGATGACATTTTGCGCGCTGCCTTGAACGAAAGTGACTCAACTGAACTAGAAATTTCACCTTGAAAATCATCTCCCATCGACACGATCAAGGCGGCCCGCCACATCCCCCGTGGTGCCGGCGGGCAGCTAGTGGGGGCTGGTGCGGCCGGAGAGGAGCCACGCCCCACTAAGACCGGGCCTGCGCGCGTCCCGAGGCTTTGGAGGCTGCAACGGGGTGGGGCGGCATCTCAAGAGGCCCTTCCGAGGCAGGGGAGAGACGGGGAAGGACCCCAGACCGTCACAGTCTCTGTGCCAGCCTCGGTTTCTCCTCCGTAAACCAGGCAGGTGTTCCCTAAGGCCCTGTGGCCGGGCCGTCTTCCCTGAGACCAGCCTCTGGGGTCCGGGCCTCCGCCCAGGCCGCCCCGTGCTTCAGCCTCTCACCAGCAGCAGCGCGCCTGAGCCCATCTCCTTGGCGACAGCTCCCTCCCTGTCACCCCCAGGCAGGGCTGCTCCCGGCCCCCCGGGGACCCCAACACCCACCCTCTCTTCGCGGCGTGGAGGGGCGCACGGACTCGGCCAGGACTGCGGCCAAGGCGGCCGGGGAGCCGGGCCATCTCCCGACCTCCCTTCGGTCTTGGCCGAAGGGAGGTCCACCACCGCTCCCCTGAACACCAGCTCTGCCCCTGCGAATCAGGGCGTCCCCGGGAGGAAGGCCCGTCGGGGGCGCGTGGCTCCAGGGTCAGGCAGGGAACCAGCAGACTCCTCTGGGTCAGGCCACACCAGGCAGAAGAATCACCGTGAACCCCCAAACCCGTCTCTTCGCAGACGCGAACTGTCCTGCAGCCCTGCGTTCAGCTCAGGGCTCCTCCCACTCTGCCTGCGGTGGGTGGGCCTGGCCCCTCCCCCGCGCCCAATGTAGGTGCCCCCCAGCCCCCCTCCGTCGAGGCCTCTCCAAGGCAGGAGGGGGAGGGGTGGGGTGGGGCAGGAGTGGCTCCCTGGACGGGGCTCCCTGGGCTGGACCAGGGCCTGCTGGGGCCCGTCCAACTCAGGGACCTGCGATCCGGGGCGCCCTTTCGAGGCTCCAGGGAGGGACTCTTCGCAGGACCCATGTCACGCGGGGCCTTCCAGAGCCTGAGAGCCAGGACCCAGGGATGGTGTCCAGGCCAAAGGGGACGGGGCTGAGTACCCAGCTACACAGGAGGCCCAACCGTGGGGATAATCCAGTGCCCCCGGGACCCTAGAAGCCCCCGGTTCTGGGCCATTCCTGAGACATGCCCCCCACTCAGGCTCTCCTTCACCCACGGGGGCCTCGAGAGGAGTGTACACGCTGCCCCACCTGGAGGCCCGCAGCTTGGGAAGCCCTGGGCCCATCTCCTCTCCAGGCTCTGCGTCCAGGCCTCGGCTCCGGCCAGCATCACCCAGGGGGCCCAGGCCACGGGTCACCCCTGCTATAAGCCCTCTAGCAGCCTCCCGCCGCCCCGGGAAGGAGGCCCCAGGCCCCAAGCGATGTGAGCCTGCCACCACACTCCCACCCCCGCCCCTTCTGACCCCACCCTGCGGCCCCCACGCCTATGTGCGTGCTGTCAGCTCTGCCCGGACGGTGCCTCCAAAGATCTCACGATGTCTGCGTTACATAACCTTTCTGAGCCTCGGCTGCTTCACCTGCGCATGAAGAAACGTCCCCTCTGCCTCGGTCTGGGTGCTGCGGGGCTGGCAGGGTGGGGCGGGGCTGGGACCAGGGGCCTGGCATCACTTTGCCAGCGCCTTCCTCCTGGGAGATCAGAAACTGCCAATCTGGTCAATACCTGGGAGGTTCGTCCAAACCCTCCAGCGACCCCCAAAGTCCCGGCAAAGACGGGAGGAAGGGACGGTGGGGTCCTCAGAGCTCCTCCACCGCACCCGCTGGGTGGCGGACCAGCCTCAGGGTCTGGGATGCTGGCACTCGGAGAGACCGGAGGCGGGAACGCCGGCCGTGCCCTGACTCTGTGGGGCCTCAGACAATCCCTCTCCTCAGGAAGCCTCAGCTGCTTGTCCACAGAATGGTGCAAGCCGGATAACGGCCGTAGCCAGTGAGATAAAGTCCTAGAGCTCACCAGGGCGCCCTCGTGCGTGATTACGTCACATCCGGGGCCTCAAGAACACCCTGATGTTGTCTCAAAATGCCCCTTGTCACATCTCGGGAGCCCGGGTCCTCAGCTCTCACCAGCTTCCCTAAGGGGTCTCCGTCGTCCTCCGAGGGCTGCATCCCACAGATGACCCCTAAAGATCAGGGGCCAGGTGATCCCACTTCACAGGTGGGAAGACTGAGGTCAGACGTACTAAGGACCAGACTTGCCGTAGTCACCTCTAAACAGGGCCCAAGCCTGCTGGCCACACGTGGCTCTGGTGTGGCGGCATCGGCCCCAGGTACCCGCCCACCGGGCTGCAGCCACCAGCCACGGCCCTGGCCTGGGCTTCATTTTGGCTCTGAATTTATAGAAAAGCTCAAGTCTCACCCCAGGTTTCCCCAGCCCCTTTAGAACAGCAATATGCTACTCAAATGTGTATTTTTTTGTGTGTGTGTGATATGCGGGCCTCTCACTGTTGTGGCCTCTCCCGTTGCGGAGCACAGGCTCCGGACGCACAGGCCCAGCGGCCATGGCTCACGGGCCCAGTCGCTCCGCGGCACGTGGGATCCCCCCGGACCAGGGCACGAACCCGTGTCTCCCGCATCGGCAGGCGGATTCTCAACCACTGCGCCACCAGGGAAGCCCCTCAAATGTGTATTTTTATTACTTCCCCTATTATAAGTAAAAATATTGTAACGCATGTGATACTTCACCAGCTGTCTGTGCAGGAACGGGAGGCCCCATTCGAAGTGGAATTCGGGTGGGCAGGCTTGCTGCCTGGGGTGGAACCTGTGGCTTTCTGCAGAGGCTGGCCCCCATATGCCAGGCCACATGTCCCCAGCCTGGGAACGGGATAATTGTGCCCATCTATCTTGCTGCAGCGGAAAGTGCAAACGTTCTAAAACCCCACCAGTGCGGCAGCATGTGGAGAAGTGGGTGCCGTCAGGCGTGAGGCGGCACAGTCCCCACGGATGCAGGGGTGCAGGGAGGAAATGAGAGCTGGGAGCGTCCTGCCATCCGGGGCAGGACGGTCTTGGGCCCTCCCCACCCTGGCGCCCTGCCGGGGTGCTCGCGCTGGAACGCAACAGCATCACGGTGAGCCCGGCTGATGCGACAAATGACGGCGACAGGCGCGTTCTTGTCGGACAAATCTGTGGTTCACGACGTCCAAAGACACTTGCTCGTGAAAGAGTGAAAATGCAATTTCTTGGGCTTCCCTGGTGGCGCAGTGGTTGAGAGTCCGCCTGCCGATGCAGGGGACGCGGGTTTGTGCCCCGGTCCGGGAAGATCCCACATGCCGCAGAGCGGCTGGGCCCGTGAGCCATGGCCGCTGAGCCTGCGCGTCCGGAGCCTGTGCTCCGCAACGGGAGAGGCCACAGCAGTGAGAGGCCCGCGTACCGGAAAAAAAAAAAAAAAAAAAAAAAAAACAAACAAACGAAAAAAAATGCAATTTCTTCGTTGAGACCCGAGCTTGTAAAACTGAGCCTATAGTCTGAACGTGGCCAACAGATACTTGGCCTGGGTGGTATTGTTTTCTTAACATTTTGGAAATAGTTGCCAACATTTGGAGATCAGGAGTCTTCCTCAGCTGATCTAGACTTCCGGCTTCTCTGCAGAGCCCAAACTCTGGCAACTCTGAGCCTCTCCTCAGCAAACCCGCCCCCCTCCACCCAAGCCCTATCCAGCAGACATACTGGATGAAGTCAGTACTTCCAGCCAGAATGAAGCCCAGGCCAGGGCTGTGGCCGTTGGCTGCAGCCCGTGGGCGGGTACCGGGGGCCGATGCCGCCACACCCTGGGCGGCCTCCCAGAAGGAGGCAAGGGGCCCCGAAGGGCAGTTGTACCCTTTAGAACTGCTCTCAGGTCCCCACCCTTCCCCCAGACCCGATGTTTCTCTGTCACCAAAAGAAGTATCATCCACACAAATGAAACCCACCAGGACGGGGTTTTGGCCCGTTTGGTGCCTGCTGCACCCCAGCCCCTAGAACAGCGCCTGGCACACAGTAGGTGCTCAGTCAGCGCTGTTGAATGGACGGCTCTCTCTTCGGGCAGACGCACTCAGCCAGCCCCACCCCTCAGACTGGCCTGATACCCGTGGGCACCCTAGCGATGGCCCTGCTCTGAGCCAAGACACCCATTTTAAAGATGAGAAAACTGAGGCCCTAGATGGGCCTCGCGGGCTGGAGATGGGGCAGCAGTCAGCACAGGCCGGAACCTCGGAGCCAAGAGCCCCTCCCCTGTCCTCGCCACCGTCCGGAACTCTAAACTCAACGCCCCCATCCCGGGACACAGCCGGGGTTCAGCCAGGCTGGGGTGGCCCCTGAGAGCAGCAGGAGGACGTGTGAAGGGCGGCAGAGGACAGGAGCACAGGAAGCAGGGAAACGGTCCCGGCAATCACTTTGATGTTCAGCCGATGAAACTTCTCAAATTATAAAGGAGAATCACTTTTGAGGCTTTAAGTGGCTCCGAATAAACTGACTGTCCAAAGATACAAAGAAAAACGGACACCGGCTCCCATAACAAGGCAGGACAAATTGTCAGCACTGAGATGAATATTAAAAGCCCTGTGCCCGTGAAAAACACCCTGGAAATGTGTTTTAAAGGAGCAGCGTGAGGGAGGGAAGGCGATTTTGAGGGCGGTTACCTAAGGCGGCTGGAGGGGCGGGGCCGCGCGGCCCTGCGAGCAGACGTGGGAAATCGACAGGTGGCTGGGGGTGGGCGTCACCGTCGCACCTGGGGGGGCGGGTGCAGCCAGAGGCGCTGCGCCGGCCCTCTGGCCCAGGTGTGGGCACAGCCACGTTAGTGCTGAGAACGAGGGCTAATTTGCACCGGCCCCCGTGCGGGGAGGAGGTGGACCGGGCTCTGCGGGGCAACGCCGGCCATCGGCTCCCTCGAGCCGGCCCCCGGGGACACAGGGGAAGCAGCGGGCACGGGCAGAGGCGGGTAAGGAGAGCCGAGGCCTGGCCCCCGGGGGGTGTGGGTCCCTGCCAGTCGCTCCGGGAGGCCACCGCCGGCGCCCAGCCCCTCCCGAACGCAGACGCCGCGGCTGAGCGGACGCCCGGTGCCGTGCTGCCTGTCCCACGCCCCGCCTGACCTCCTACAGGGCTGGCCACGAGCTGCCCACAAGTGTCCTCCCTCCAGCCCCCTGTGTCCTCCCTGCCGAGGGACCCTCCAGACCCCTCACCAGCACCCCGGCACCTGGCTGGGGGACAGGGCGTCAGGAGGGGGTGGCACACACGTTGCCCTCACGTTGGCCAGTGTGAGAAGAAGGGCGTGGGTCCCTGCTTTCAGGGCCATTAAAAGTTGTGACAGTCAGAGTCTGAGGGCTCCGAACCCCAGCCTGCTAACGGCCCGTCCCCCAGGGGGTCCCGAGGAGGTGCTCCGCAAAGCCGGACCGACAGGCAGGGCAGCCACAGGCCAAGAGCCCCTCAAGCCCTCACACCACGCCCAGCTCACGTGCACGGCCTCCCCGGGCCCCCCTCAGGGGCTGTGGGAAGGGTGAGAGGACCGCCACGTCCTCCCTTTGCAGAGGGCACCGCACCCCCAGCCCCTCGTGTAGCCCACGGTTCCCCTGAGCCCTCCCGGAAGGCAGGCGTGGGGTCCAGCTCGTCTCCGGGCCCCCCCACCCCACCCTGAATGAGCAGGCGTTTTGCCATCCCAGGTAATCCCGCAGACAACCCTTCCATGGGTTAGACCCTAGAGGGGAGGCCAAGGAGGCTTCTAGAGGTTAAGTCACTGCTGGGTGGGAAAAGGGGGCCCTACTCCTTCCACCCTCAGGGGCTTGCGGGGCCAGGGCCCGGGGGTCAAGCGCCTGCCCCGGTGCACAGACCGAGCTGCACACCCACAGGCTGCTCCTTGGGAAGCTCAGGTTGACCACCGCGAGCAGACCTGAGCTTCTGGAAGGCTCTGGGGGGATGAGGGGGAGGGGAAGGCTGGGAAGGTGGGGAGGAGGTGGCCTCATTTTGCCCTCAAAGCCTGCTTCCTTGTAATTAAGAGTAAACTTTGTAGCAATGTGTCTCTGGCTGTTGTCTCCCTCCGCCTCCGGATGATAAATTGTTAATGAGTACCTGTTACAATGCTAATGAAAGTGGGATCCGTATGTAAATAAAGCAAATTTAATAACTTAACAAGGTGGATTAAAATGCCCCAACCTCCTCCTCGGCAGCTAATCTGGGCCAAGCAGCAGAGCTGCCATATAAGCAGGGAGCAGCGGCTGATGCATTCACCTCAGCACACTTTCCAAAATATAATTAATATTTTAAAAATTTATAAAACTGAAATCAGAGGTCTTGATTGTAACAAACAAAATATCCATCTTTAATCTGCTACCCAAGGGCCAGCGGTGCCCCCCTCTCCTCACCGGTTCCACTCGGAAAAGACAAACCGGGATCCAACCTGCGAGCCAGAGATCGGCTGGTAGGGAGGGCGCCGGCTAGTGGGTGGCACAGCTGGGGCACGTCACTCACCCCGTGGCGGGGGCTGGGCGGGCTCGCTGCCTGGTCTCCTGCGCTGGGGCAGGCTTGTCCCAGCCAGGCCCCCAGCCTCGGCGGCCCTGAGCGCCGGGCAGCCTCAAGCGGGGAGGTACGTCTGAGTCAAGCAGCACCCTGGCCGGACTCTGGAGCCCCCAGCGGGGTGGGGGGCCTGACAGGAGCGCGGTGGTCTCAGGCCTGAGCCGCTTGTGCCTGTTCTGCACAAGAGGCCCCTGAGGCTCAGAGGGGCTCAGCACTGGCCACACTCCCACGGCCACCTGGGGAGGGGCCACTCCCGCCCACACCAGCTCCTGGCCCCTGACCGGCTGGGGGCCCTTGGGCAAGGAAGCCAACCTCTCTGGGCCTCAGTTTTCCCCTCTGGAAAGTGGGAACGTTCCTGGTGCCGCCACGGGGCGGGGGGCTGGGCAGCGAGTGCTTCACGATTTGGGCACCCTCAGTGAGGACTCCCAGGCGAGGGTGTGGGGACGTGTGTCCCCCAGGGAGGGGTCTGGCCTGCTGGGACGTGAGGGCAGAGCAGCGCCTCCTGGGGTCGTCTGCTAGGAATGCTGTCCTCCCAAGGAGGGCACGGGGGGGTGTCAGGATCTAGGCCCCCCACAGCCTCTGCCCCTCCATACTGTCCCCCATCCGGTGACCCCCCCGGGCAGCGCTGCCCAGCCATCGGCCGTTCCATCAGCCTTGACCCATCAGGAGCGTGGGTGCCTACAGACAGGGGCTGGGCTCCGCTGTGGCAGCCACTGGCAATGGTGCCGTCTGCAGCTGGGAGACAAAGGCCTCTCGCTGTCCTGGGGCGGGGGGGCAGCGCAGGGCATCAGACGTGACTTTGAAGGGGAGGGGCCGCAGGCCTGTCTCCTGGGTCCGCCGAGCAGGAGGAGAGAGGGAGCTCGAGCTGGCCGGCACCTCCCTGTCCCCAGGTGACCAGCCGCCACCGCACTGCCGCTGTGTGCCAGGCACTGTCCTTAACGCTGGGGTTACAGGAGACCCAGGCGCAGCCCGACCCTGCTATTCTAGCTGGAGACACAGACACATCGACTGAGTCCTCGACTGAATATAAACGCTTACACTCAGTGCTCCCGAGAAACCAGGGGCAGGAAGGCGGTGCAGAGCAAATGGGCAGAGGCCCAGGCAAGGTGACATCTGACCTGAGGCCTGAACGGAGTGAGGAACGCGAGGAAGCAAGCCAGGCAGATATCTGGGGGAAGAATGTTCCAGAAAGAACGTGCAGACCTACAGGAGGACGGAGCCGGGGTGTTTGGGGAACGCAGGGTGGGGGGCTGGAGAGAAGGGGCCCTCAGGGGACGACGGTGAAGGCGACAGCTGACCCTGGGGCCGGGGTGGCTCTCTGGGTAGCCCACTGCGTCTCTCCCCCAGGGTGGACCCGCTGCCTGCACGGTGAGCCAAGGCCTGGAAAGTTTGGTGTGTGAACCGGAGGCCCCTGCCCGCCCATCTCGGATCTGCCAGCAATTTAATGCATCACGGTGCCACCGGACGGCCAGACATTTTTCATGGCTTGACCTCACTTTTAATCAGAGACTAAATTATTCATGCCGCTTGATGGGAGACGGTGCCGGGAGGGGCCTGGGCCCTGGGCCGGCTCAGCCAGGCTGAGACCAACCCTTCCCATCAGACATAAGCGGCCAGGAGGAAACAGCTCGCCCGCGTGGCTCCCGCAGGCACCGCGTCCGTCACTCGCCCGCCTGTGGCCGGCCGGACGCTGAGCTCGGGGACACCGGGAAGGGAGGCCCGGCCCGCCCGGGGCCCGGCAGCTCCGCTCTCCTGCACCTCGGCCTGCCCCTCTCAGAAGGCGTCTGGGCTCGGCTGTCGCGTAGACGCCAGGCGGGCCTCCCTTCTTCACCCCGGCCCTCGGGAGAGGGCGCCCAGGAGAGGTAAGGGGGCCCCTCCCACAAAGCCCAGGTCTTTGGCAGAAGAAGGTGGGGAAGGGTTAAAGTTCACCCGGCCCTCCACCCAGTGCCTCTTCCGCCCTAGTGCCCCCCGCATGACTCCCTTCCAATTTGATGCAACCAACATTTCCTGGGTACAAGGCGTGCGCTGGGTGACAGCAGGGGTGTGATTCCAGCTGCCCCGGCCCTGCCCTCCCAGGAGGGGGTCTCAGAAAAGAAGTGCCGAGACAGAGCAGAGGGGGCCGGGGGCGCATCCAGGTGAGGCCAGGGGGTCCCGGATGCACAGCTCTGGTCCTTCCCCTGTGTTCCAGCAGGCCTGGCGCCCCTCACTGGGCCCCTACTTCCGCCCCGCCATCTCCAGCGGCTTCACCTCCTGCACGGGGCAGTGCCTCGTCCCCTGGCAGGTCCCAGCCTGGGGGCTTCTGCGGCTGGGGTCACAAGGATGGATGTTCTCCAGGCTGGTCCAGCACAGTCCTGGGTCCAAGAGCCCCAGGGGGTGAAGGGAGAGGGGTTTCCGCAGCAACGGGGGAAATCCCGGAACTGTGCGTCCACACACGCAGAAGAGACGGAAGACGGGGAAACGGAGGCTCTGATCGGGTGCAGGACTTAACCTCTGACCCCACGAGAGTTAGTGGCAAAGCCAGAATGGGAAGAAGTTCCCTCCCCACCATCCTGGGCCATCCAGGATGAGCCCCTGGCCTGCAGGTGTGCTGAGCCCGGGCCCGGGAGACAGGAGCTCAGGGGACCTGCCGGGGGCTGGCCTGCACCCTCAGCCCCACAGGCGTCTCTCTACCGCCCCCGATGTGCAGGCACCCCTGACACAGGACTGCCCGGACCCCCGGCAGCCCCAGACACCACGGCCCCAAGCCCACGCCTGTGACTCCGGGACCCCAGGTCTCTGGCCCGGGCAGGCTGGGGTAAGCCCCGCCCCTGCAGACTGCACCGCACAGGAGCCTCAGGGCTCATCTGCGAATGGGGTAGGGTACCTGCGCCGCCTCACGGGGCTGGGCGGTGGACTGGGGACCGCTGCCCTTGTCACCATCCGCTGGGCAGCCGGGTGGGGGCGAATGTGTAACAAAGAGCTCGCGGCAGGGTGACGGGGCGGCGGGGGCGGAGGGGACGGTGAAGGCCAGACTTTGATGCAATCGTCCCTGTGGCCGACCGCAAGCCAAGCCGTGATAGGACGTCCCTGCGGGGGGCGCTGGGGGGGGGCACGGGACTCTCAGGAGCTGATGTGAGCTGCCTTCAGCACCCCCAGACTCCCCGGGCCTCCGGTTCCTCACCCCCAGAGTGGGAGGCGTTGATCCGGTGACCCCTTGGAGGTCTCAGCCTCACCAGAGCCCGGGTGAGGCCGGGGGGCACCCGGGGATGTTCCTCGGGGCCTCAGGCAGACGGCAGGGCCTTCAGGGCCCCCGGCAGCCTGGCTGTGAGCAGGGAGCGTGGGGGAAGGTTGGCCTCGCTCTCTCTCTCTCTCTGCCACACTGGTCCCCATACAAGTGGTCCCCGGGGCTGGCTGGCGGCTCTCAGGTAGCCGGGGGGACAGGGGCTTGTTATTTCAGATGAGCAGAGCTGCCCCTGCCAGAGGCGAGATGGCTGAAGGTCAGGGCCTGGCTCAGGGACCACGGCACCCTGCAGCCTGGTCCAGCCGCAAGCTGCGCCTCCTGCAGGGCCTGTAAAGGCCCCTCGGTACCAGGCAGGCAGAGTGCGAAGGGTCCAGCCGCGGAGTCACGGGCAGCCGCCCTCAGCTCTTGCTCAGCCACTGCCCAGCTGTGTGTCCTCCAGCAGGTGTCTGAACCTCTCTGAGTCTCTGCTTCCTCCTCTACCAGGCTCTCAGGGGTGCTGGGACATGAGGCCTGGAAAGGGCTTTTAAACGTGCCAGTGTCCCTAAAGGTGGGTTCACTGTCACCCCGGGGTTGGGGGCAGACGCCCGGACGAGCACTCCCTCAGCAGCGTCCTCACGCGGGACGGGGGGTGCCCGGCTCCCAGAGGACCAGCCTGGGGGGAGGTTCAGGCTCTGGGAGCCGGGAGGACAGGGGTAAAAGGCGTGGGTGAGCAGAGAGGCCCCGGCTGGGGGATGAGCGAGTCTCCCCTGACCCCGGCCAGCCCTTTGTCGCTGGGGCCTGGGGCGCCAGGGGACGGAGGGAGGTGGTCTCCAGCGTCCCCACGGCGGCCCCAGGCTGCTCTGAAGAAGAGCAGATCCACCTGCAGACGGGAGCCCCGGCGGGGTCGCTCGGAGCGTGGGTCTGCTCTCCATTGCGGCGAGGGCTTCCTCACGCGGCAGGAGCCCCATTTCAGCACACGGAGCACCTAGCAGCTTGCCCCTCTCGCTGCAGACTTTGGAGGAAAATAAATTAAACACAACGAGACTGTTCCGAAGTGCTGTCCCCACAGTGTCATCGAGTTAAATGACAGACGTCTCACTCAGAAAACTGGCTCAGCACCTGCGTAGTAACTTTGTCTGGAGTGACTCCAGCAGACGCGGGTGGAGGGGACTCAGGACATCTTGCTGGCCCCGCTGGCGACACAGACACAATAGGAGGCTGAGGGCCAGGCGGGGCCTTCTGGGGCCCCCCACGTCCGCGGCTCTGGGAGCAGCTGAGGACCGGGTGCCCAGGGGCGCTGGCCAGGCAGGGAGAGGCGTCCCAGAACGTGTAAGTGGCGATGGACGTGGGCCCAGCTGAGCGGCAGGGGCTGGCCGAGGTCACCTTGAGTAGCCCGCCCCGAGGATGCCGGTCACAGAGCTCAGGATGTGCGGGAAGGCGGTTGAGCCAGGGCAGCCAGAGGCCAGGGGTCCAGCCGGGCTGACCTGCACAAGTGGATGCCCCTCCTTCGGACCTCGGTGTCCTCATCTGTAAGATGGGCTTGTCGGGCAGCCTCAGGTGTGGAGCGCTGGCCGTGTGTGGGCGCGGGGCTGGCCTGAACCCCGCAACAGGTGCAGTCATAGCAATAGGGACTGATAACGAAGACAGCGGTCCTGCCCGAGGGGATCAAGAGGGCTTCCTGGAAGAGAGGGCACTTGCATGGGGCCTTAGAGGATGAATAGGAGTTTGCCAGGCAGGCAGGGAAAGGAGGAAGAGCTTCCAAGGCAGCGAACGTGGCCCGAGGGGCGTGACTTAGCATGGCCAGATGCCTGCAGGACAGGGGTGCAGAAGGGTCTCTGGAGCTCAGTGCATAAAGGGGCCTTGAAGGCCCAGTCCTTATCCTATAGTGATCAGGAACCCACGGATGGATTTTAGACAAAGGACTTTAAACCAAATCGGATCTACAACTCAGAAAGTTACGGGTGGGTTTTTTTTCTGTTTTATTGTTCCATATTTGCACTTTCCAGATTTCTTATAATGCACACAGATAGATTTGTTTACTTATCAGAAAAAAACAAATGTGAGAAATGACTGGAGGGGAATGAAGGTGGAAATTATCCTCTGTGAGCGGCCTCCGAGCCCTAACCCTGAGTCCGCTTCCCCGCCGCCCGCAGGAGCTGCCGCCTGCCCTGCCTCCCGCCGCACTCCCAGCCGGTCCCACGGGAGGAGGTGGGCTCTGGACCGATCTGTCCAGCTCCCCTGGGGCAGGGCTGGTGCCCTCCCAAGGCTGGCACGCTGCTGGGTGCTCCCCCTTCCACCCCACCGCCCGAAATGTCATGCAGCAAATAGCTCCCAGGTGTGAATCAAGCTTTCGGGCGGCACCCGCCAGAAAGTCGACTTGGAGCCTAGAGATGTGAGTTTCTAGCCCGATTTGCTCCCCAACCCACCTCCCGGCCTCAGTTTCCCCTTCTTTAAATGGAGAAGGCTGGCCTCAGTGACCTGGAAGACCCCCTTCCAGTCCCACTGGGAGACCCCCTCCCCTCCAATCACATGGGATTCTGTGACCCTGAGGAAGGCAGACTGACAGGGAGACACCCCTGGGTGCCCCAGGAGGTTGCACCTGAGTGCCTTTTAGATCACGGGGTGGGGGGACAGCTCTAATGTCCCCTTCAAACTATTTATAGTAGCTCATGCTCGCCGAGGGCTAACCACGGGCCAGAAGCTGTCCATGCACTTCTTAGCACTATCACACTTAATGCTCCACAAACCTACCGGGTCCTTCTATCCTCTCCATTTCACAGATGTGGAAACCCAGGCACAGAGAGGTTAAGCGATCTGCCTGAAGTCACACAGCTGGCAAGCAGCAAGCTGCTGCCTGCCCTCCACCCCTGGGCTCCCTGGGAGCTGCAAGGTGCTCCCTTAAGCTTGGCAGTGGGTGGGGCCTCACGGGCAGGAACCGGGACGGGACCGGGGCAGCCACTCCTGGGCCCGTCACCACCCAATCCTAACAGACTGGCCAGGAGACCTTGCAGCATCTCATCAGCCAACCAAGGGCTCCCGCAAAACTCTGCCGAAACCCAAACCCTGACGATATTTGTAGAAATCATTTCCAAAGCAGCTGTTTAAATGAGGCGCCTTGTTAGTCAAGAAACGGGCGTGGTTGGGGAAAACACAACAGCTGGGTTCTTTTTCCTTTTTGTTCAGATTGGGGTCTTATTTTTCAAAGCAGACCGACAGCTCAAGTCCTTGACTGGGAGCTCCGCCCCGTCCTTCAATCCGGCACCTAATCCTCTAATGCCCTTTATCAAACACCCAGTCGCTTAAAGTGTTATTAAATGCCTTTTTTTGGATTATAATTTTTACTCTTGATTATATGATGACTGTATAATCAAATATTCATTGGATAATGATGATTAAAATATATAATCCCCCCAAAGATGTTTAGAACAATTTAGGCTACCATTGACTTAATTAAGGGAGTGAGGGATTAGTGGCAGGAAGGGGTAATTTTTTTAGAACTAATTTCGTAGTTCTTGTGGCTCTGAAACCGGAAGGAGAAGGGGACGGATGGGGAAGACAGAAGACAAGGGTACAGTGGTCACCTGCCCCTTGGAAGACCTCAGGCCTCGGGGGGCAGAACAGAGCTTGGGTCTCGCAGGTGCTGGGCAGGCTGGGGTCCGCCATGGAACGAGCGCTCGGGACACAGGATCAGAGCAGACGACAACGCAAACGTGGCAGGGCTGGCTAGATGGAAACTTCCAGCCCTGAGGAGGCGCGGAGGCCGCGCGGGGCCCACTCCCCACCCTCCCGCTGGCAGCCCGCTCAGACCAGAGCCTTCCCAGCAGGCCAGCTCCTTGCTCGGTGGGGAAGAGGGGGTGCAGGAGGCTCGACCAGGCTCGTCGCCTGAGTTTTAGCTTCACGCGCGCCCGTCTCCTGCGTCTTTCTAAACCAGAGGTGATACGGGCCGGTTCCAGCTGACAGGCTCACCAGCCTGTCTCCTGAGATGGGGAAGCTGCAACAGAGATCACGGGGGCCCACTGAGTCACGGGGAGGCGAAAGGCCAACGTGGCTGCCCCAGAGGCTGTGCGGGACGGTTCCCACGAAGCCCTAGAAACCGCAGCTGAGCCTCAGCATCTCCCCTCGGTGCCCTGGCTACACCCCTGCCGTTCCAGCCCCTCCGGGCTAAGCCGGGCAGTCGCTGCCGATGCCTAAGCCCACCGCCCAGTGAGATAAGTAGACATTTGCCCGAGAATTAAGTGCTGCTCATTGACAGGCCTCAGAAATCCACCCGCCAACGGGCGCCCGTGCCTGGTATGCTCCGGGGCAGGGCTGCAGGAACGGAGAATCAGAATTGGGGCCAAATTCCGTAATCCATATTTACATAAATCTGCAGCTAAAAGCTGGGAGCGGCCCTCCGTCTCACATGCCAGCCTCCTGTCTGCAGAAACCACGGCCAAGGCCACGCCAAGGCTCTCCTCCTGCCCCAAGCAACAGGAGCATTTCCTGGATGGAGATGTCTTCGGGCTTCCTGACAGCCCAGCCCAGAGCCCTGCCCAGAGCCCCTGGGCTCCTCCCCAGGAAACGTGGGAAGGGAGACCCCCTCCTCTGTACTGGGCTGCTCAATCCCAGGGCAGGCTAAGGGTTGCCCTGGCATTAGTATCCTGGGGGAGCAGGTTGTCCCCAAACCTTGGAGAGGCCCCGAGGGAGCAACTTCCCCAGTGAGGGTGGCGAGCTGGGGGGGTGTCAGAATCCCTGCCCCAGAGTCACCCAGGGCCCGGTGAGACTCACCACCACAGCCGCCGAGGGCGGGCACTTCCTTTGTGTCAGGCCTGTGCCCTCCCTGTACTCTAAGGTGTATTAGTCTGCTAGGGCTGCTGTGACAAATAGCCCAGGCTGGGTGGGGGGCTTAAACAGCAGAAATGTATCGTATCTCAGTTCTAGAGGCCAGAAGCCCGAGATCAAAGTATCGGCAGGGCTGCTTCCTCCCGAGGCCTCGCTTCTTGGTGTGCAGACGGCCCTCTTCCCCTCGTGTCCCCCTGGGGTCGTCCCTCTGTGCGTGTCTGCATCCTAATCGCCTCTTCTTACAAGGACGTCAGTCCTATCGGAGTAGGGCCCACCCTAGTGACCCCATTTTACCTTAGTCACCTCTTTAAAGACCCCACCTCCAAATTCAGTCACTTTCTGAGGTGCTAGGGGTTAGGGCTTCAACACGTGAATTTTGAGGGGGCAATTCAGGCCATAACATACGATTTTGCCCTAAATCCTCACCACCCCAGGAGGAATCCGAGAGGTTAATCTGCCCAAGGAAGCCAGGCTGAGGCCTTCCCGTGCTGCTCAGCCCCCACCTCTTGGCTTTCAGGGGAGGCACCTAGTACCCAGCACGAGTCACAACCCAGAATCCAGCTCAGAGGCAGGTGACGCTGGGTGGCGGGAAGTCAAATCTGAGCCCCCCCAGCTTTCTCCAGGAGGACTCAGCCCTGAGGGGCTCTGACAAGGCTGGGGAACAGAGGTGGGGAAACCTCGGTGATTGGTGGGGACCTGAGGTTGCCCCCTGCAGAGGAGGGGAGCAGACCCCTAGCTGCTTCACAGACGGCTCCCACCACCACGGCTCCATACCGCCCCCGCCCCTCCCCTCACCGGGCCAGGCTACTGCCCAGAAAGCACTGAGCCCCATCTGAGTTCTGCCAACCTCTGAGCTGCCGCTGCCCGCCGGGCAAAGCGAGCCTGGGTGGCTGCCCTCACCAGCCCCCTGAGCCACCGTGAGGACACCACAGGATCTCACACGGGGAGCAGGCGAGGCACTGGGCAGGGCCCCGCTTCTGGGACAGCTGAGGACAGGCTCTGAGAAGCGCTCAGCCGCGCACCCTTTGCCCAGGTGTCAAGGTCATGGCTCTGAGCAGCCCGGCTGGCGCTCAGGTCCACCTCACACATTGTGTCCCCGGCTGGGCCGTCCAGCCCTGGGCTCCTGCCTGGCCCTCATCCTTCCCTGCGTTTGGCCCAGTGGGTGGTAAAGAGGTTTGAACCATTGGCCTCCCTCCCCCACCAGAGTTCCAGGAAGGTGGGGCCATGTACGCGAAAGGTGTTTTCTTATTTCCTGTGTTCTTGACGCTCTGGCATCTTGGGCCTGACTGGGAAACACTGCCCATCCCAGAGCCAGAAAACGACTCACCCCAGGGCCTTGCCTTTCAAAGGCAAGCCCAGCCATCCAGAGCCTGCACTCCGCCACCTCCCCGCCAGGTCCCAGGATTCCTCTGCCCCCGTCACCCAGGGCCGGCACAGACAGCTAGGGACAGCCCCGTAGCCCACAGTATTCAAACTAGCCAGCCCTAAGCTTGTTCAAACTTGTCTACCCTGTGTCGCCCATTCCCTCCCTGGGAAACCCCAATAAAGGCTCTGGGTCATGCTCTCCCCGCCCCCGAACCCGCCGCCTACAGCCCCTCCCTGGTGCTTCCCCACCTGGCCCCGCATGGTGTGCCAGCGTCCTGTTGGTCGGGATCCACATATAAACTTCTCTCATGACAGTCCTTTCTGCGTCCCAATGTCTTAGCGTTCCTAACTAAATCCTGGGTACATTTAAAAAAATATTTACCTATCTATTTATTTATCTATTTGGCTGTGCCGGGTCTTTGTTTGGGCATGCAGGATCTTTAGTTGCAGCATGCGAACTCTTAGCTGCAGCCTGTGGGACCTAGTTCCCTGACCAGGGATCGAACCCGGGCCCCTTGCACTGGGAGCACGAAGTCTGAGCCGCTGGACCAGCAGGGAAGCCCCCCGGGGTACATTTTAACGCTCCTCTCCGACCAGTTCTCAGTGTCTCCTGGAGTCTGAAGATGGTTGCGGTGTGGGCCTCTGGGCACAAAAGTATGGGTGGAGGAGAAGGAGGAATTGCCACCCCTGAAACTCTAAGTCCATGATGAGTTAGCCTCTGCAAAGCTGACTAAGATGTTCTGGCAGACAGGACAGCTTTGATAGCTGGAATTGACTCTCAGAACCGCAGAGGCACAACTAAGAGATGAAGGGGTTTGGGTGTCTGTGAACCAGCCAAGCCCCTCCCCCCGCCCCAGAGGCTCCGGGGACACGCCCCTCCAGAGACACGCCCCCTCCCTGGTCACGCCCCTCCTGGGACTCGCCCTGCCCGTCTCAAGAGAGGAGGGTGGAGTTAAGGGCAGCGCATTCCAATCCAGGCCTTCTCGCCCAAGGCTAGAAGCAGACCCCAATATTACTGCCCTGCTCTCCCTCATTCCCTCCCCCCAAGTTCTAGTTAAAGCCTCGCCCCCTGGAGGCCCAGTTGCTCCAGTGAACCTGCAAGGACCCATAAGGACCCCTTAGGTTTGGTCCCGCTCTTCCAAGTCTTCCTTTGGTCCCTCTGCTCTCCCTGGGGCAGTGGAGCGGGGAGGAAGCGGAGGGGGGAGGCTAACCAGGTGCCCCCTCCTGCCTCAGGCCGGGCCTCGATCCTGCCCGGGTCCGCGGGTCTCAGTGGCCGTGGGGCCAGGGCTCCCGGCTGGTGTCCCCCAAGCCCAGCAGCAGCCCTTCGACTGTCACCAGCGCCCAGAGAGCAAAGGGCAAGGTCAAGACAGAGTCCTCCGGGGGCGGAGGCTGCCTTCCCTTCGGGCCGCCCTTCCGCCCCCAGTGAAGCGGCTGCTTCCGGCTTTTCCGGTGTGAGAAGGAATCCCAGGGAGGCTGGACCGAGGCTCGGGGCCTGAGAGGGAGGCGGGAAGGAAGGGAGAGGGAGAGAGTAGAATCTGAGAGAAGAAGGGCCCCGGGAAGAGAGGACCGGGAGACGAGGTCAGGGTCTGGGAAGCGCCTGCCCCGCGGTGCCCCGGCTCCGGAGACCCAGCAGCAGCGCATCCTCCTCGAGGCCTGCCCTGCGCCTCCCAGCTCATCAGCAGGTCCCGTATGCTCGGCCCCTCTCGCACCTCCACCTGGGCGGCTGCCCTGGGACCAGGTAAGGAGGCTTGGTGGGGAGGCAGGGGGAGGCGGGTTGGGTGAGGGAGAGGCCTCAGCCATCCTCCTGCAGAGTGTCCCAGCGCAGGCCCGGGCGGCCTCTGTACCCGCAGTGAAGCTGCCCTCGGTGTGGAGCCCCCAGGAAAGGAGCATGTCTTTGGGGCGGCTCCCTCCGGCCGGGGGCCTCGCTGCGGGAGGGCCTGGGCTGCGACATCCTCCCCGGCCTTCGGCCAGTCTCTGAGTTTCAAGTCACATCGAGACCTCCCTGCTTTGGCCTCGCAGCCCGGGGGGCGGCGGCCGCCTGTCTCAGGCCACGCCCCCTCCCGGCCGCCTGCGCCCGCTTCCCCACCCCCCATCCCCGCACTCTGGGCTGCGCCTCGAATCGCCCCGTGAAGTCGGCCTCCCTTTCCTCTCCTTAAAATGAAGGCGGCGGCGGGCCACCTGCCCACAGCAGCGAGGCCGGGGCGATGAACAGAGCCCCCAGCAGACGGCCCTGCTGTCGTCGTCGCAGGCGCCGTCCACTCCTTGGGGCCCGTGCGTCCACCGCGTCCTGCCTGCCTGTCGCCCTAGAGCACCAGGCGGACGGAGGCAGGGACAGCCGTCGGGCAGCCCTCAGCGCCTAACCCAGGGCCTGAACGTGGGCAGCCGAGGCTGCGCAGGAGGCACAGGGAAGGCGCCGAAGGAAGAGCCCCCGGGGCTCTTCTGGAAAGTTCCGGGACCTCGGTGGGTGCTGTCGTCCTGGCAGAGCGGGAGACTATTTCTCAGTCGCCCCCTCCTGGGGATGCCGCCGGAGGGAGAGGAAGTTGCCCGGCGCTGGGGCGGGGGGGGGCGGGGGTGCGGAGCGGGAGGCGGCCTTGAAAACGCTGCCAGGGCGTCAGCGGCTCGGCGAGGGCAGCGTTGTAGTTACACTTTTTAAAATTAAGTGAATAATTAGAAAGAAGTTGATTATCAATTAGCTAATTAAATAATCCATTTTACTTTCACCGTCCTGCTTTCCCCCTATTTTTCCTTCCTGACTTTTTCTCCCCCCCTTTTTTTTCTTTTTTCTTTTCTCTCTGTCTCCCTCTCTCTGTCTCAATTTTTTTTTTTCTTTCTTTTTTGGTTAATCACTGTGGCCGCGGTAATGAGCCGCCTCGGGTTGCCAGGCAACCGGCTCCCAGTTAAACAGTCACAGCTGCCTCCTGTCCGCGTCCTGACGGCGGCGCGGGGGCGGGGACCCCGCTGCAGCCCCTTCTGTGCGGCGACCGGACTGACCCCCACCGTGGAGACGCCCGGGCCGCGCGGTGCGCGCCGTCCCGGACCGCGGGCCCCGCACGACTGCCCCGTCGCCGCTCGCCGCCCCTGCGCCCGTTGCCGGCCGCCCGGCCCGTCGCGGTCTCGGCGCCCGCGGCCTGGCGCGCATCTCCGCGCCGCGGGCCTCAGTTTCCCCGCCGCCCGCGGCCGCGCGGACCCGCGAGGGGCTCAGGCCGGGCCGTTGCCGCAGCGGGGAGGCCGCCCAGTCCGAGGTCTGCGCCACGTCGACCGCCACGCCGGCACGCGGGACGCGAAGCGCCTCCTGGGCACCGGCTGGGAGAGGGCGGGCCGGGGCCCCGCCGGGGACAGTGAAGCGGGGCCGAGTGCCCTCTGCGACCGCCGTGTCGGAGGCCGGGGACAGCCGGCGTTCCGATCCCACTTGGCCACCGCCGCCTCCAGGTCCCTTCCTCTCCAAAGACGCCCCCAGGGTCGGCCGGCGGGCCCGGCCGACCCCGCACGCGTGCGCAACCCCGGGGCGCACACAGTCCCGGGGGGGCCCCCAGCGAAGCACCCCCTGCAGGCCCCACCCTCAGCACGGCACCGGCTGCCCCCCTTGCCCGGGGATCTCTCGGGGGTCTCCCCCGTGTCCACCCATCTGTCCAGCGGTCTGCCCGGCTCTTCGCTCGCGCTCTCCACCCCGCCCCCATCTCGTGTTGTTGTGTGTGTGTGTGTGTGTTTTCCTCTAATTCTCCGGAGTTACTCTTTTGTTGCCAATTGTTTCTATGCCCGGAGGCCACGCTGTAAATGAGATGTTACAGCTGCACGGAGCTAAGTAAACACCTTATAAATGAATAAATAAGTGAATAAATAACGAAATCGTCATCTCAGGGACCAGACCGGCTGTCAGGGCTCCGGCCGGGGTCTGTGTCCCTCCAGTGCCCAGGCCTGGAGGTTTAAGAGGTGGGTTCAGAGCCGATATGTCCCCCCTCCCCCCACCAGGCCCCCCTCAGTCGAGCATCCCTCCTCAGCCCCCCTTCCCTCCATCTCCCAAAGTTTCCTCCTGGCTCCACAGGATTTTTTCGCCAGGTGTTGTCTGAGGTTCATCACTTCCACCCACCAATTTTCAAACAAAAACGGATTGTCGCTGTGACTCTCTCTCTCTCTGGGTTTGCTGCTGAATGAGTCTTCCCGGATAGCGGATGGCGGCCCGGCTCTGGGTGGTCAGAGGAAGGCCCAGGCACTGTCCAGACACTGCTGTCAGGTGCCCGAACCGCCGTCCCAGGACGGGCTGGGGACCTGCGACAAACTGTCACGAAGGAGAAAACGCCATCCCGGGGGGCAGCCAGAGCCCCCCACCTTCCAGCCCAGCTGTGGGCGCTGCGCTGGAGAAAACAGGCAGGCCTCAACCGTGGAGCCCGAATCTCAACTCAGCGGAAAGAGGCTGAACTTTGCAATTATCATGGATAACAAGAACAAATGGAAAAGCACTCACTGAGTAACTGATATCAATTATGAAACCCGGCTTTAGAGTCTGGAATAAATGATAGGGGAATTGGCCTGAGAGAGAAGGGGAGCAGACATGTTATTATTTACGCCAGATTAAGAAAAGTATCCAATTTGCTGGCCATCTCCCTCCCTGTGGGAACTGGTATCAATTTTATTATTCCTCCGATTTTAATATTCTCTAAATGAATTACTATTGAGCAAGGTAGTTAGTCAATAGTTTAATGCAATTAATTATCTTTAAATCGCTTTATCTTTTTTTTTTTTGAGAGTCTTTACCCTAGTGAGCAGTTGTTTACAGGAAACTCCACGGAGAGTGGGTTCTGCGGGGTGTGGGCCCAGGTGGAGATCCTGGCGAGAGGGTTTCCTGGTTCAGAAGCTGGGAGGCCTTGGATCCCAAATCCACGAAAATCAAAATCGGAGGTGTGGGTCCTGCGTGGAGACCCTCTCCCACAGTTCAACGCCTGCAGGAGGCCAAGCAGGTCCCCAGGGCCGGCTGGATGTGGGGTGGAGCCTGGGCATCTCCCATCAGAGCCCCTGTTTTGTTTTACTTGTTTGTTTTTAGTTTAAATGGATCAGGGAAAAAAAAAAAAAAAAAACAACAACAACCCTCTCACTGGCGGTTCTTTCCCGGACTCTTCCCTGGTGAGGCGGAGGCCAGCCCCTGGGTGTGGCAGTCAGAAAGCTAAGCTGGGCCTTTGCAGTCACACGGGCACCTCCCTTCCCCTCTTCCCAGAGCGGCCCTGGGCAACAGCCTGGGGAGACAGAAGACTGTAAGCGGGGAGCAGTGGGGGAATCTGATGTGATTTCCAGGGTCCTAGAGCCCAGCTGCTTTCTTGTTCACGGACCCGGGGAAGGCCTCACCTCTCCCCACCCCACATACCCCCTAAGTATCCCCAGACTAGTGTGGCCCCTACAGACCTCCCTGGGGCTCACTTGGGTTCCACCCCCCCGACCCCCGCCACTGCTGGCGGCTCCCAGCATCTGCGGATGGCAGTACGGCCAGGGCAGGTGGGCAGCTCCAGAACTCAGGGTCAGGGCCCTCTTCTTGTTCCCAGCTGCCTGTTCTTGTCTACCGCACTGGTTAGAAGCCAGAGGGGGCAGCGGTCTCAGCTCAAACTGAGGGCCGAAAATTGTCCAGAAGAAGCCCTCTTCCAGAGCCTTCCCCAGCCATGGCCAGGAGCACGGAGCACCGGAAAGCGAAGTTGTCTGCTGGGAGGTCTGGCTGAAGGTACACTCACCAGAAGGAGAGGAGAGGAAAGGGAGAGGCAAACTTCGTTTCCAGCAGGTCGGAGTAACTTCTCCAGGAGATCAGCGCACCGAACAGGAGTGTGTGGGGTTGGGGGGACTCACGGGGTGGGGGCAGCGTCCTGCAGGTGGGCAGATTACAGGTAAGAGACACCCTTGTAAATAGTCACTCCCTAGGCCAGGCTTCCAGCTGCTGAGTGATAAAGAATGCTAATGAATGTGCAGAAGCAGGGGCGACCTGCTGCTGTGCACTGGACGGTCCCATCGAAGACACCTTTCCTTGGGGGGGGGGGAGGCAGGCAGATGGTAAAGGGACACCACTGAGGGACCTGGACACCAGCGGGCCCCAGGACGCCAAGACAGTCCCTGAGAATTACCCTCTTCCGACCACGCGGCACCCATCAGCCTCCAAAAGAAACGCTGGGGCTTCTCACCAGTCAGCGAAAACTGAATTCCCCCGAAACAGCACGGAGGACAGGACCTGGTATTTCATAGTGTTTTAAAAGTAATATTCCGTTCGTCGGTGCCGTGAAATAGGGCACCAGGAGTGCTATGAGAAATAAAAAGTAATTTCTCAGTGGAGAGGCTGCCTGTTTCCAATTCAGAGCCCGGATGGCTGGAACCTGGACACTTTGGACAGACCAGGGTGGCTCGGCCTCGAGGCCAGAGGCCCAGCCCCTCCCGCCCACCCGCACACACATCTGGAATTGGCATCAGGGCTGCTGCACTCTCAGGAAGTTCTCACACTTCACGACTCATTAAACTCGGGGCTTGGATTCCTCGGGAAAAGGGGATGTGGGCAGGCGGGAGTTATTGGGGGGGGGGCAGGCGGGTGGTTTGGCATGGAGGGTTGGAGCCTCAGCCCGGCTCCTCTGGCCCTGAAGGAGCGGGCTGGGCGTGATCTCAGGGGAGTCCCCTCCCCAAGGCTTGGGAACTTGCTGGATGCCCACCTCAGCAGGGCAGACCCGAAAGCACTTTGGCTACAGTGGGTGAGGGGAGAGGAACTTGGGAAGGAAGGAACCCACTTCCATTCAGGAAAGCCCCGTGTCCAGTTGGGGAGGGAGGGTGGGTCCTTGGTGGAGTGGCCAGAGGAGGTAGGTGGGCTACCTCTTGAGGAGCGCCCTGACCTCCAAGAGTGATTTTGCTTGGACCACGAAATGCGGGGGGCTGGGGGGGCGGTGTTTGGTGCCCGCCCTGCAGCTGGAGAGGCCTGGAGGTGCTGCTGGGCCCTGTTTGGCTGGGCCGTCCCTCAGGCAGGTCTCCTTCCGGGGGAACCAGGGGGACCAGGGGGCCTCACGGCCTCTTCTCTTCACACTTTCACATGATGGTGACTGATGCTGCCTTAATGTCTGAAGGGGATAATACTTGGGAGCTTAAAATTACAATTGCTTCTACTTAAATTTATTTGATGGCCGGAGCGTTCCCATTATATGTCCGTATATGGGTTTTCAATATCTTAAATGTTTAAAAAGGTTTTATTCTGTACTTACACTGAGTGAAATTAAAAAGAAACAGTAAAATGTTTGAAAATGAAGTGCATTATGTTTAATAAATTTAAAATGAACAAAGACTGCTATATTGCCAGCAATATCATTCCCTGCCCAGGGGCATTAATAAAGACTGGAGGTTCGGAAAAACAATATTTTCTATTAAAATTCTGCGCTGTGTTTCAATATTAAAAGGATATGTGATGAATTTCCAGTGTTACCCAGACGGGGTCAGAGATTAATTTCATTTCTTTCTGGTCAGCATTCTGTCGATAATTAATCAAAAGCAGAGTTTCTTAATGAAACACTTTTCATAAGGTGATAATTAGCAGGAAAGAGGCGGCCCGCAGACAGTCCCTCGAGCTGTCTAATAACCGGCGAGGCACGGGGCTGGGTCCTGGGGGCCGGGGGCGGGGGGCCTCGGGGACACCGGCTCCCCAGGGAAGGGGCTGAGGGGTGGTGAGTCGAGTCCTTGCCCGGCCCAGCCCTGAGCTCGGGCGCTCTGCAAACCCGCTCAGGCCGCTAGAGGAGCCGGGAGGAGCGCGAGCCCCGAGGGCCTGGTCGGGTCCACCCCACCCCGGCCCGGCCCAGAGCGGACACCGAACGCTGTGTGACCTTAGGCAAGTCCCTTCCCCTCTCTGGGCCTCTGCGCTCCCGCCTACCGGAGAAGCAGCTCAAATCAGAACCATTCTGGCTCGGACGCAGAGTCCAGCCTTTGTCCTGGCCGTCTACCCTCTCCGCAGGACTCCGGGGGTAGGACCCACGGGAGGCCACGGCCTCGCCAGGCTAGCTACCGCTCACCCCGGCTCCGGTGCGCCCGGCCACGCCTGCGGGAGGCCGCGCGGAGGGAGGGGGAGCGAGCCGGGGAGGGAGGGGAGGAGGCAGGGGAGGAGGCGGGGGCGGAGGCGTCCGCTGACCGAGGGGGATTATTAGTGCATTATAAAATTACTAAAAATAAATGGAAAACAATTAAGGAGTTCAAGAGTAAATAAAGTTAATGAAACAAAATCAGCAGCAATTAGCGGCGGCGCCCACGCTCGCTCCCCCGCATCCCGGCGCGTGGTTTAGAGCCCGGGGGCTCCGGGCGGCGAACAAAGGCCTCCCGGCCGGCTCGCCAAGCGCGGCCCGTGGGGGCCCGGCCCCGCGCCTCGGCCAGAGCCGGAGGGCTGGACCCCCGGGCGCCGGCGCTCCCGCACCCCAGGTGCGCCCTAACCCCGGGACGAGCGGCAGGTGCCGGGTCCGCTGCCGGTCTGGCCTTCCCGGTGCTGCTTGGGAAACGCTGCAAAGTTTCCGATAACGCGGAGAGGCGGGGGTTCTGTGCAGATGAGATTATCGATAGTTATTGAAAGTCCCCAAATAGGATTTACAAAGCAGGCTCCTGCGCCTTTAATAGAATTCTAGATAATCTTTTATCACAACAAGACACCCATAGA